>NC_079514.1:2444626-2556433 GCF_000801105.2 Raphanus sativus
GATACTGCTATAAACTATTTAATACCGCGTAATAGTTTAGTATAAACTAAAAACTCGTGGTCTACATACACGCATATTCTGTTTTTTTTTTTGTAATGGCTTCTTCCTCTTACGCACCACTCTCTGCAGTCTTCAGCGGTTTCGCTGCAACCAAACCTAACCCACCTCCAACTTGTTCTGCTTTTCTCGTCCCTAAGCGAAGATCAAATTCTCGAAATCTGAAAAATGGTGTTTCCTTGAAATCTTGGAATAACCATGGGTTTCAATTCAAATCAAGAAATTTGAGTGTGTGTGCAAGAGCTACTGAAGAGAAGACTGTTCATGATTTCACTGTAAAGGTACGTGTGTATTTCTGTTTCTGATCAAGAAATGAATCTAATTTTTTTTTGTTTCTTGGTTAGCTTTTATCGAAACAGAATAAAACCTTAAAACTATCAAAATATTATTTTCAGTAATTCTGAATCTCTATTAATATATGATATAAGTAATCAAGAGCTTAAAACTTCCTTGGTAAATCCTAAAACTAGAACATAACTATTTTGTCATTGTTTTTCTTTTTGAACAGGACAT
Source organism: Raphanus sativus (assembly GCF_000801105.2). Classification (NCBI taxonomy): domain Eukaryota; kingdom Viridiplantae; phylum Streptophyta; class Magnoliopsida; order Brassicales; family Brassicaceae; genus Raphanus; species Raphanus sativus. The sequence goes on from NC_079514.1 coordinate 2,445,197, forward strand.
AAGTGGGAAGGATGTTTCCCTAGACATATTCAAAGGAAAACCTCTGTTGATCGTTAACGTTGCTTCAAAATGGTGGTCAAATTATTTTTCTGATAATTATGATTTTCCTGTAAATGTATGCTCAATTTAATATTTTAATTTCAGTGGTTTGACATCATCAAACTACACAGAGCTTTCACAGTTGTACGATAAATACAGGAACCAAGGTATCTTTTGCTATATACACTAGACTGAATATGTAACATATTGTGTGACCTCTCTCTCACTCTTTGTTATTCCTCTCATTTTTTTTAGGATTTGAGATTTTAGCTTTCCCTTGCAATCAATTTGGAGGTCAAGAACCGGAATCAAACCCGGACATCAAGCGATTCGTGTGTACCAGATTCAAAGCTGAGTTCCCTATATTCGACAAGGTATTGAGAGTGCACACACACACAAACGAACCTCTCATTCAGTCAGTGCCGGCCCTTGGCTAAAGCCCATAAAGCTCATGCTTTAGGCGCCACAGATACTAAAATATTTAGGAGCGCCAATTTAGCTAAAGTGACTTTAGTCTATTGGTCGTAACATACTCCTGTTCTTTCCTGTTACATGGTTCGAAACCACTACTCTCATTTTTTCCTTCTGTTTGGTGATAATTATATTTTTTCTCTTTTCTGAGAATAACAGATTTATACATAAGACTTGTGCTTACATGTTCTAACAACTTAACTATTTTGTTATGTATATTACATTAAATAATATGTTATTAGATAAATAATTTAATTAAACAAAACTCAATATATATCTTTTGTTTTATTAAAAATGAGTTATCTTTTCTATCTGTCTTTCTTTTTAATTTTTGTTTTGGTTTTCCTAAAATAGCTATGTGAATAAAACATATTACAACAATAAACTTGAATTATCATTTGCTCTTTTTTTTTGGGCAGCTTCATTTGCTCATGTTCCAATGTCTCATTGTGATTGAACTTTGACGGAATAAATCAGTTTTTTTGTAATTGGTTAGAAACTTTTGAAATTAAAAAAACTTAAAACTATCTCACTTTTAATATTTTTCTAAATCTCTGTGAAAAACAATTAAACTATCCTATCTATAAATTATTTTGCTGTTGTTTTTATTCTTTGGATTTGTAAAAAAAGAAGCTATTACCAAATTTTTTTTAAAGCTATTAAAATAGTATTTGGAAATCAACCAAGTGAACTCTAATTATGAAGAAAAAAAAACATACAATGTGATCTGCAAATAATGTTTTGATGTTTTTTTCTTTTGAAAACAATTTTAGTTTTAATAATATTTGATACAGTTTTGATTATTTAATTTAAAACAATTAAATTAAGCTATAGTAAAAAGGCAGTATTTTTCTCAATCGCTTTAGGCGCTAGACGAATCCGGACCGGCACTGCATTCAGTCATTTATATTATTGCATTTTCAAAAAACAGAAACGAGAGGCCGTTCTGAATTTTGATGAGTTGTGTGTCTACAGGTTGATGTGAATGGACCGAGCACTGCTCCAATCTACCAGTTCTTGAAATCAAAGTCTGGTGGATTCTTGGGTGATCTCATCAAGTGGAACTTTGAGAAATTCTTGGTTGACAAAAAGGGCAACGTCGTCCAGAGATACCCTCCCACGACTTCGCCTTTACAAATTGAGGTACTAATCTTTGATTTATTGTATCATTTTACATCATCTAAAGAATTATAACAGTTCCAAGAAAGCGTGTGTATATAGAGAATGTATCATCTCATAACATTCCTATATATGCATATAACATATGATAGTTAATATTTAATACTACTAACATTCTTTTGTCTTGATATGTTGCAGAAAGACATCCAGAAGTTGCTTGTGGCTTAAATATTAATCTACTACTATTCATAATGTGTGTGTATAAGAGAGATTCGTAGTGTCTCAATAACCTGTTTACTGTTGGTATACCAAAAATTAAGATAGACATGTATTATGTTACAGAAATGACATTATACGATTGGAAAATCAAATGAACAATTTATGTAAACTTCGGAGACATCTGATTATGCTATTTACACACATACACACATGATCACACACATAATCGTTGAATATAACCAAGTCAAAGAGACAACTTATACAATTAGTAGATTAACGTTGGCGTCGAGAGGAAGAGTTCTTACGTGACCGTGGCTGAAACCTGTGGCGGATATAAATCGGTGGAGAGACCTGTGAGGATCGTCGAGATACTCGAGGAGGGGGATCTCGTCTCGGTCTAGCCTTCGGAAGAGCTGGCCGTGGCCGTTGACTTTCTTCTTTTAGTTCTTCCTCTTCATGACGAAAGATGACGAAGAAGTCTGATGAGTAGCATCTTAGTGGGGCAAAACAGGAGAAGATATCTGGTTCGGTCGTAGTCAAGCTCTCTATGGTTTGGTTAAACGTTCTGAACCTATACGACGACAAGTAGTCAACATAAGACCATATCTTGCATAACCCACCTACTGCTGCTAGTTGTAGGTCTTGTGTGGTGGATGGAATTGCCACGTCATCGACCATCGTGATGATCTCCCTGTTTCCGGTTAGCGGAAATTCTAGCGTCTCGTATTGCCCTAACCGTACAAGCCTCTCGCTCGAGTCCTCCATGCTTTTTTTTTTGTTTTTTTTTCTTACAAAAGGTTTTCTTCTTTGAATAAATACAGTATCAACCTTTATGTTTTGAAGACTACATACTACAATTAATAATAATTTTACGATTATTGTTAATTAATCAGTGGAAACTTTCTTTGATTAAGTTTCAAGGGAGCAATTACATGTGTAATTTACATGTTTTGACTTCTTTGATTTATTCTTCTCATGATTGAATATACGACTTTGTATTGCTTAAAGAAGATATAGCATTTGATTATTTAAAACGGCTGACTAGTAAGGTACTAATAATTTTTTTTCTAGGTACTAATTTATCATTCTTAAATCTATTTTTGTGATATTTATAATCAATGAATATTACGATTACACGTAATAATCAACTAAAAGGAGGAAATACTGTTAATACTAAAAAATAGAGAAAAGTTTTAGGAATAGAAAGAAACCATTTCAAGTGGTGTATATCAAATTATCAAGAAGAGCCAATTGCTAGGATTGACATTTTCTAACTTATTAGGTAATACTTTAATTTATTGAGATTACTTATACCATAAAACTTGGACAATTTCAACGACATGTACCCAAATAGTTTATCAATGTTATCACGATCGATTGTGGACTTGCACAACAACAATCCTATCCAGATCCTACTTACCTTACAATTAGTCTAACAGCGTTTAATATCCCAACTCTAAACTAGAACAATCATATACAGGATATGTCAAACCTACGGAAATCAATCGACTGAACAAAGCACAAAAACCCTAAATCAATATCCCAAAAGATTACAAATATATAGGTTACCGCAGACACTGCATTGGTCTTTGCCTTCCATGAACAATTTGAATCAGGCAGCGACCAAGATAGACAGTCCAAATCTGAAACATAATGAACAAAAGTACACCAAAGGGTCGATCACCAAGGGTAGATCATTAGTACCGTCTTGTAACATAAAATATCCCTCTCAATCAAGACAGAGGATTTGCTGCATATTACAATCTGGATACCAACCAAGTTACATGTTGAGTAAAATGGGGGCAAATAAAAATAGCTTGTTCACAAATCACAATGGGCACCGTTGATGATACCTTAAATAAAAGATATGTTAGAGGTTCCTTGGTTATGTCTTCCATGCTTCCTGGCTAACGCAAATGTGCACCGAGTGATTCTAATTTCTCGGATGACTGCAAACAAAAGTCTTGGTCACAACTTGTTACATAATGTGATGCAAAACATATTCCATCAGACCCAGTTTAGAAAAGTTTGAGAAGCTCAACCTCATATATCGTTCCTTCTTATGAACATGCCACTGAGGATTAAAACACATTTGACACGTCCAAGTAAGAACTATCTTTCTCTTGACGAAGTTAAAACCTATTTGTTGCCAGCTACAAGGAATTACATACCTAGGTTTGTGTGAAAAATAATCGACTAACTGGTTTCTAATTAACAAATGAGAAAAAGGAGAAAGCAAGACCTGCATGACAAGAGACACCTAGCTAGCAACAACACAAGAGGAAAAAAATCGTAGAAGATTGACACGATTAGGAGAATATTAATCACCTCATCACTTGGAAACAAATCCCGAGACTCAATTAAATCTCTGCCATAGATATGAAAGCATATATTAAAAATAACTTGGAATAGTGTTTTGGCAGAAAGAAAGAAAAAACTCATAATTAATTTAAACGATGGAAAATCACATTTTAATCTTCTTCAAAATTAGTCATGGACACGCAAACATGAAGCATTCAAAAAGCAATTCAATTACTGTAGATTTCGTAACCACTTATATTGAATTGGCCATGCTTCCGGAACCCATATTTACTACTTATAGTTATAAATAGGAAAAAAATACACAGATTGATGAGTCTATGTGGTCGTTTTGAAAATTAAATGCAAAGAACGTGTTCTTAGATCAAGAACAAGTCCACAAGAATATTCTCGTAAGATTCACAACGTGATCACATGGAACCAATGTTTTAAAATTAGATACCATCTATATCACACATCAAGCTATATACAGCAGAATAATTTAGAAACATGATCATATATACCTCAATCGAAATGTACAAGCATACAGTATAAATAATCTAGAAAACCAACAACTGAAGATCATGAACAGTGCTCTTGCAAAATCTACAGATGTCATCATATGAAGCAAATAACAGATCTACACATATTTATGAATCAAGAGACTAAATCACAGATTTTGAAAGCTAGTAGGAAACGGAAAAAAAAAAAAGAGGAAATCAAAACATATGATTAATAATCTAAGTTTGAATTGAGGAAATTAAGGATTCAAAAGAGTTAGGACCAACCTAAGAAAAAACTAGGTTAACGTTAATGGTCCCATATTAATCTCGTTTAACCAAGCCATAACCCATAAACATCTAAGATTAAAGCTTTTTCGGAACTAATGATCTCATAAAATATAAAGTATAACAAAGGAGGAGAAAAAAGAAGTAGCATGCATTAGAAACCAAATCTTTACATAATAAAGGAGCGAGATCGTATTAGTTACCTTAATTTCGAGGGATGAAGAACAAAAGAGAGAGAATGGGAGCACAATTAAAGAAGAAAACGTGAACAGACCGAAAAGAATCGGAGCCGGAATCTGACAGATAGAGCAGTGAGCACGCAAGAGAAGCAAATGCATCGAACATGCAAAGTGCCTTTGTGTGCTCACTCTCTTCTGTCAGTTTCTTTGCGTTTCTCTAAAATTTTATCCCAAAACTCATTCAATGTCCTTACCTAGACAGATTCTGAAATTAGAGATCGACCATGGGAAATGGGTTTGGGAACGGAGGATGTAGAGTTAGATCTGAGAGGCTTAGGTTAAGCAAGAACCAGAGGGAATATTTATAATCAAAGGAAAAGAGGAAAGTTATATTCATTTTTGAATACCCTTTGGGAAAAACAAATCTAGGGTTTGACCAAATCAAGAAGGGAAAATAAATTAACAAAAAAGAAAGAACAAAGGGATGAGATATTCGGGGAGAGGAGAGGAGAAGATAGGAGAAAAGATTAACAAAAGGAGAAAATTAAAAAAAAAAACTTTCTCTCTCTCTGTCGTTCACACTCTTCAAGAGTCTTATCTCTGTTTTTGAGTTTTGTCTCTTTTCTCTCTCCCTCTTACATGCAATGGGACAGATGTCTAGAGAGAGAGACATTTTGAGTGGAGTGGAATTGGATTCAACAGTACATTGCAGTTTATAATGGTCAATCTCATAGCCTATAAACGGCAACGACAAACCTACTAAAGATCTTGAATTTTGCGAATGAATTTTGGTCTTTCACGATGGAATCTGCTCTTCTTTTGTTGTATTAAAATAAGTATTCCGCGTTTTACTTTTTAATTTTCAATTGTTTTCCTAATGACAAACAGCCAATAAACAGCTGAAACAAGGCGGAAACAAATAAATCAACTCAACACAGAAATCTCATACGTTTCACATAGATAAAAGACATAACAATGACATGAGTGAGGATTTATAAAGGTACGCAAACGATTTAACATTAATCAAGGAAAAAATTTCTTAGTTCTGCACCTATATAGTTTTCTCATTATTCAAAAATTCTGCAGATAAAAACAAATTACAAAATCACCATTTTAAACACACAATTTCTTAAGTTACGGAAAATGGCTTTAATGTGCTATCAGTTGCCGACGTTAATTACGTTGTTCTTTTTTTTTTTGCTAAGAGTTTTATTAAAATGCAAGAAAGGTTGTTCATGTAGTTTTCGGGAAGAAAACAAAGTTTAGAGAACTAAGCATGTGTTTAATTTAGTTTGAGACGTAGCCATATACTTACAAGGTTAATCTCAGTTGAAGATATATATGTTAATTAGACGTTATAGCTTACAAACATTTAAAAGGTTAATTAAGCTATACTTTGCCGTTGAACAGAAAAAATGATAACTTACCTTCATTTTTGTGGGTTTTTTTCTTTTGCGAAGAACTTATTCTGCTCGACACGTGTTAATGAAACAATGCGAAAAGTCCAATTATTTCCTTCGTTTAATATTTTTCTTGTGAGATTCATATACCGAATCGTTTTTTATTGGTGCTAAATGCTGAGAGTTGATAATAAATACAAAGATGGGATATGCCGAATTTTATTAAAATAGTAATAAATATATCAGCCACCCATAAAGGAAAGTCCAAAGATAAATCTCCCAAAACATACACCCGCGCAAAAGATTTTGTTCTAAGAAAATCCGTATGGTGATTTTGTAAGACCACGATGGTAGACTGCCTGTGTAGTCTCCAATCAGGCTCGTGCTTTTTAACAATATGATGTACCTTTGATAGAAAAAAAACAATACGATGTACCAGAAGCTTTAAAATAGATTAGTGGTCCGGAAAATGACTTGATCATCCCACAATTGATCATATAAGGAAGGTTCAATTATTTTGGAAGGATATTTTGAGATAATACTATTATTTCGTTTAGTTTTAAAACTAAATTTTTAAAAAATCCTTTTTATAAATATACCGAAAACAAAAAAGAAAAATAAAACTTTCTAATTTTTATCAATCAAACTATAAAACGAAATATAAAAATAAGAATAAACAGTTATATATAAGAAAAACTATAAAATTCTAACCAAATTAAATAATTATTATATTTAATAAACAATAAATTAAATAGTCATATATTTGAAATATTTTAAAAATATTCTCTCTGCAGCACAATAGAGTATTACTACGTAATAGTTTATTTTCATGTACTTTGCCGTTTTGGTGAAAATTACATTTTGGCCCAACAATGAAGCATATCAAATAATTGTCTTGTATAAGCATATAAGATTTGATATAATATACTTAATGGATCAGATTAAACTTGTTAACTTCAGAAAAATTAATTCACCACTCCTCTCGTAACTTGTTCATGCGATTTTAGGTATGTAATTTCAATAAATCCATCTCTGATATAGGTCAATTACTTATTTGAAAATAATGAAACACACGTTATTTCCTTAGTTTATATGACTTGGCAAGTTCCGTTTCCAATATTAAATTGTCAAGGGAACAACATATCCTTTAAAATACGCGTGACAGGTGATAAACTGAAAAGAGTAAAAACTTTGTGTTTGACCTAAGAATATATTCAAAGACTGTCTAGATTCAATTCTTCTCGATGACATTGATTAATAAATACTAGTATATGATAAGATTTTCTTGTCTCTGAATGACCCTGACCTTTTCTCCACACATAAAAAACGAAGCTACGACTTGTATTTATTAGTTTCTTTCTGTCAAAAGCTAGACAGAATTGTGAAGATATGTTTTATTTCGAAATAGTATATATACCCTATATTGTTTGACATAATTTTGAGTATTTATTTAATAGTGATATAGATGGATATAAAGTTATACCAATTCTATTGTGACGAATCTAAATCTTTTGTTTATGATTATTCGTATATTAACATAACTAAAAGTAACTAAATTATTATGATTAAATAATTAAGCAAAAATAAATTCCATAAAACAAAAGTTTGTATTTTAAATTAGAGCAAAAATTTAATACAATAGGAAGCATATTCTAATTTTTATAGACAAACTCAGGTTTAATAATATAAAAGTTTTTTTTATATTTATCAAGATTACATAAAGAAATTTATGCAAATCGGATTTGGGTATTTTGATCTTTACATATGATAATACAAATCCAAACATTTTGAGTATCCTATATTAGCCAAACTGATTTTTTTTTGTTTATTTTATTTTCTTTTTTGTAAATGAACTGAATTGAACTTTTGATCCCCAGACATTTTGACCAACCTTAATATGTATATATATCCAAATTATTTAAATATATTAATTTGGTTAGATATTTTATTCATACTTTTTTGAACTAGCTGGATATTTTTGTTCGCACACACCCATTTTAAGATAGTTGTTTCTACCTGATCGTCTTTAAAACCCCCCATGCTGAGCATTAACAATTTTATTCTGTAAATGTATACATATAACCCCTCGTTACCAGAAAAATTAAACATTCAGTATAATGAAAAGAAGAATAAAAATAGTTTTGCAAACATATAATAAAGTTCTTTTTACTTTTAAAAAAAATAACAAACACTTTTTTTTTTGCTTAAAAACAAGTAACGAACACTTTGAATTGGTTTGTGTATATTAGATGACAAACGATCTACATTCTATGTATTGGATGACATAATGGCGGAACCACGTGTAAGATCAAGATGCGTCTAATATTAGTCGAAGATTGCTAGTCTCGCGGCTAGTCTCACGTGCTGATTTAAACCTTATTCTTATGTGCAAAATCACCAGAGACCTTAGATGATCAGATCTAGGGAGCAATGTAACTATGTAAGCATTCCATTTTGAACGAACTACTTGATCTAAGTCGTAAGCTATATAATAAAAATGTAAATGGAATATCCCTTAGATAATGGGCAGCAACCATTTGGTTTTAAGAATCTCCAAGCATCTCGTAATCCAGTAATATAATTTTCTCAAATTTTTAGTCAACTTAGAACAAATCCTTTTAAAATTGGATAAAATACATTCTTCAGGAAATTTGTCTTTTGAGGCCTCTACAACTCTCCAAATTCACAAAGATAAAATTATTTGGAAGACTAAAGAAAAATCCGCTGGAAAATCGAACCTAAAAAGTGAAATAAATAAAAAATCCACTCACTGCTACTAATACTAAGCTTCTTATCTTAAAAACAAAGACTACACTTGTAAAACCCAGACGATGTCAAGTCCCCATCAATCGACGGCCACCAAATACCACCGCAGCTTTCCACCTTGACTAAAGCCAGACTCATCGCTTCCTCTTCTTACCTGATTTCGCCTGCGACTTCCCTTTTGTTGCTGGTTCTGGCGCCTTTGGTGTCTCTTCAGAGTCTGACTCAGCGTCGCTCTCACTGCCCTTGTAGGCAGGTGTAGAGTTTGCTTTGCCTTTTGCTGCTTTTCCCTTGGCTGCTGAAGATTTTGCAGGTCCTCCTGACTTGGATTTTGAAGTAGCTGTAGTCTTGGACGAACATTTGGATGTCCCAGATTTCGATCTCTCTTTCTTCCACTTGCTGGTTCCTGATTTACCAACGGTTTTGGGGGTTTCCTCTTCCTCGCTCAACGCTTCAGAGCTATCCTCCTCTTCTCTACTAGCTTCTTTCGGATCCTTTGGTTTGCTCTCTGTTTTCTCATCCTTGGACTTCTTGCCGGACTTGGAAGCAGGAGCAGCTTTAGACTTGCTGGAACCAGCTCCACCACCCCTGAATCAGAAACAATATTTGCTTATCAGTCCAGAACTTTTTAGAGACTTCAACACCTTTTTGAACTATTTGCTTTCAGTTTCATTTACTTTTTCCCTGACGGTTGCTTGCCAGTCTTAGCTTTCTTTCTCTGGGGCCTGCATGGAGAATTACCAAAGCTTGGTCATAACAAGAATACCAAAAACATGTCAAAGCATCATATCGATCACATTAAGATATTCTTTCTAGTGCCACATAAACACCGGAACTAGAGTCTAGAGCAGTAACACTTACTCTGTGGAGGCCTCTTTCTCATGACCAGTCTGATCAGCAGCTTCTTCACCCTGCTGACAGAAAATGTAAGTAACATCAAAGTGAAGAATGAAAAAAAAAATAAGTCAGAGATGAATGAAATACAATGCCCCACCTCTGTTTCTGATTCATCCAGAAAATGCCACTTCTGTGTCTTAAGATTCAAGATTTCTTGATCTCCATCATCATAGATAACCTGAAAACGAAGATAGCAACAACATTCCATAAAATGCACTGTATCTAATTAAAAACATGTACAATCAATAGGCTAATGGGTCACCCCAATCAAAAGAGACGGAGCAGAAAATAGTTATCGAGTAAACTAATAAAACTGGGCTTACCAGATGTTTCTTCTTCGCAGAATCATATGAATCGACCACACCTTTATAATACCTGTGGCAAAAATCCAATATTCATTTACAAGCATGGACAAACTACCCAAGGTGTTACTGCAGATTCAGCTATATACAGGAAAATACATAGAGTAGCGGATTGCGTTTATGTAAATCAAATATAGTTCCTAACAAGAAAATACAAAGTGCTTACGCTTTATCTATAGGCCACCAGACTCTGACCCTCGACCCAACTAAATCTTCACCATGGCTTTGGAGATCAGATGCCTGTCAGGGAATCAATTCAGTATGAAGAAGTCTACCACAAAAAGGGAAAAGAAAAACTCGCACAGAACATGAAACCAGTACGAATAAAGGAATAAACAAAGAGACACAGAAGCTCCGCAGAAGGGAACGAACAGATGTTTAAAAGAAAAATATCTCAAACTTGAAGAGAATAAGAAGCTGCAATCATGCATTCACAGTTACTACTGCAAATGGCATCTGGTAGAATATGAATTTTTTTTTTCAAACATTCCTTCATGCGTAATAATTATGATAGATGAAATTACGAAGACATACTTTCTCTTTGCCTAGACTTCGTTTCCTCTTTGTGTTTGTATTAGGACTTTCTTCTATTGGTTGCTTCACTTCCTTCTTTGATTTCGAGGCTGACTTTCCGGAGGAAACAGCTGGCTGAAACACAATTAAAGGATATCGGTAAAAGGACAGGAAGGCAGCTACGTATCGAATCATACAGGTCAGGGAACAACTTACTTTTTCGCTATCACCCGAAGAAGTATCTAATGAGTCCTCATCCATGGCTTTCCCACGTCCTGGCTTTTTCTTTTCCTCTTTTGGCTTTGAGGATTCTTGTACATTATCATTCTCAGCTACCTTTTTCTCTGACTGCTTTGCAGCTTTTGTCTCAGAGGTACTTTTCTTCGGAGGAACAGCAGACTTGGTTTTACTTGAAGAAGCAACCTTCTTTCCAGATTTTTTTATAACTTTAGCAGAAGTTTTTGCTTCTTCGGAAGCTTTTTCAGTAGCACTAGCAGCTGATGGTTTGGCCTCCTTTGTCAAGCTCTCCTTTTTCTTCTGGTTTGCAGTCTTCTTAGGCCGGCTTTCCTTAACAAGATCTTCAGCCCTAGATGGAGAACTAACATTGGCAGTTTCATCGGCTGATGTCATAGATGGCAAAGCCTGAACACTTGTTTCCTTATCATTTTCAGTCTTCTTAGGCCGGCTTTCCTCAACAAGATCTTCAGCCCTAGATGGAGAACTAACATTGGCAGTTTCATCGGCTGATGTCTTAGATGGCAAAGCCTGTACACTTGTTTCCTTATCCTTTTCAGTCTTCTTAGGCCGGCTTTCCTCAACAAAAACTTCAGCCTTAGATGGAGAACTAACATTGGCAGTTTCATCGACTGATGTCTTAGATGGCAAAGCCTGCACACTTGTTTCCTTGTCCTTTTCAGTCTTCTTAGCCCGGCTTTCCTCAACAAGATCTTCAGCCTTAGATGGAGAACTAACATTGACAGTTTCATCACCTGATGTCTTAGATGGCAACGCCTGCACACTTGTTTCCTTATCATCTTCAGTCTTCTTAGGCCGGCTTTCTTCAACAAGATCTTCAGCCCTAGATGGAGAACTAACATTGACAGTTTCATCACCTGATGTCTTAGATGGCAACGCCTGCACACTTGTTTCCTTATCATCTTCAGTCTTCTTAGGCCGGCTTTCTTCAACAAGATCTTCAGCCCTAGATGGAGAACTAACATTGCCAGTTTCATCACCTGATGTCTTAGATGGCAACGCCTGCACACTTGTTTCCTTATCATCTTCAGTCTTCTTAGGCCGGCTTTCTTCAACAAGATCTTCAGCCCTAGATGGAGAACTAACATTGCCAGTTTCATCACCTGATGTCTTAGATGGCAACGCCTGCACACTTGTTTCCTTATCATTTTCAGAAGATATGGCTGCTTTAACAGATGAATCATCAGGAGGCAAACTTAGCATATCCTTGCTCTCCAGGAGTGCTCCAGGTTCGTCCTTGATGATATCTGAAGTTTCTGATGAATCCACATGTATGGCGGAACTGGGATCTTTTTCCTGAGGTTGATGTTCAACATCAGGCTTCTCTTCAGAAGTACTATCCAAGTCAGTGCTGCTAGGATTATCAAAATGTTGAGGCTCATCTTTAGCATTCGTATCATCTGGCTTCTCTGTAGACTCAGTATCAACAGAAGAACCGTTCTGTTGCGCAACGCCGTTGCTGACTCCCGACTTACCAGATTCATCCTTAGGTGCATCAGTTCGATCGGGTGTAGCAATTACTTCCGGTTTATCCTGCTGATTGGAAAATAAAAAAAAATTAAAAATCTACTTGAGGAAACTTATTTCTCAATGCTGCTTTAAGGGAAGAGATATATGCCTCTACTTCTGCTTCCTTTTCTAAATGACCTTGACAGTCCTGCAGGGTAAAATAATGAGAGAATGGTATAAGAGTATGTAAAATATGAGGCAGTTCGACAAAAAAAAACGGGTGAGAAATAAACAGATGAGAAGGCTTACCTCTTTTTCATTCTCAACAAGTTCGTCGTGCTGCAAAGCACTGAATGTCCCTTCACATATCGAAGCCACTACCTTACTATACTTATCCAAAGAGACACCCGACAATTTCACAGCTTCAGTCAGACACTTTTTGAGCTTGCTAGCAGAGTTACTGAGAACTCGTTCTGCCAACCTCCGTGCTACTTCTGGAACCTGAGAGACAAGTTGAAAGTGTTAGCAAAAGAGCACCTGTTACTGAAGACAATCAAGGTAATCACCTCATCATCCTCCCTAACATAATGTAGAATGGGTGAAAGCATCTTTGGAGGTATATCCTCGCTTTCCTCTAAAACAAGTGTCATGATTTTCTCAATTGATGAAAGTACGTTCTCTGGATGGAAGTCCCTGAAAGGTAAAATGAATTAATCATCAGACAAACATGATATTGAGAGTGAGAAGCTTCAAGATGCTTGGATTTTATTAAATGATTGTACCTTATAGCGTTGAGGAGAATCTGGAACATCTCAATAAGAAGAGCATCACACTCAAGATCCAGCATCACAACGCATGATCTGACCTTGGCCACAGTTTCAAGGATCGAGATCCTTTTGGAATAGGAGCGACTAAAATAGTCAGGCAAGTTTTCGAACGAAGATACAATCAACTTAAATACTTCCTGCGCGGCAAGAATAGAAGAAAAGAGTCAGCAAAGCAAACAACCCAATTTTCACCTTTCCTCGAAAAGAAAAAGAAAATTGAACATACCTTCATCTGATCATCATCATAAGGAGCTTCAGGAGCAGTTATTCTCGTAATCTCGCTGACGCAGGCAGCGACTGCGACTTTCACATCGGCGTCCGAATGCTTGAAAAGCTTTCCAGCGACTAGTGATTTCATGAGTGGAGAGAGTGCGCTCTGCATTGACTCGCGAGGTGACTGGTCAACATCTATGAGGTAGATGAAGAGTTTCTGAAAAGCGAAATACAAAAGAGTAAATAACACAAGCATAAACGTGTACTTGTTTCGTCACACTTAATAGTGAATAACCGTTTCGTTCGTGGATTCAAATTTAATCACGAAAGATACGAATCTGATCTAAACGCCATCGGAGTAAGTAGATAGATTCGCGGAGGGCTAATGAAGCGAAAAAGATGCGGAAACAAAGAGTTAAAATCAATAATCGAGAAATCTACAGTAGAACACATAGCATTTTGCACGAAGCCTCGGAGAAGGAAGAAGAACAGAGAAGAGATAATAGTTGAGGGCTCACGTCAAGGAGAAGAAGAAGCTCATCGAGTGAAGAAGGTGGATCAGTGAGCTTTCCCCCTGCTTCGAGAATCTGATTCTCGAGCTCTTTGTCGGAATCCGCCATGGCTCCTATTCTCTCGTTCGATTGTAACTACGATTGGATCTCTCGGTAAACCCTAGATTCGATTCCCAGCACGAAATAAATCTAACTCCTTCTCGATTCCAGAAACGACGAGAAAGTCCCCACCAGTGTCACTGAACAACACGCTTAGGGTTTTCTCCTCTCTTTTTTTTTTTTTGTTTTTGTTTTTTTCTTTCTCTCTCTCTCAAATCCAGTACTCCTCAAATCTTAACAGTTTAACTGAAAAACCAAAAAGAAGTAAGAAAATCTTCTGAGACGCGACGCGAGAACCCTCGGCGGTGTTAAAAAGGATAATAAAGGAACAAAAATATATAAATTCTCTTATAAATAACTGGTCATCTTTTTTTTTATGAAGTGTTGGTTCCTTTTTTTTTTATCTTTCTCATTTTGGGCTTCTTTAAAATGGAATCCAACATTTCAAGGGATCCAGTATGGCATGCAGTTCGGTTTATTCGGTTAGTTCAAAATTCAGATCAGTCGAAATCGCACTGAAGTGAATCGGAAAAAAAAAATCAATTCAGTTTTTTTATTATTTCAGTTTTAATATTTTTACCAAAGTATTCGGTTTTGCGGTTAGTTTGGTAAATTTTTGGTTTAAATTGAATAAAATTCGAAAAACTTTGGTTATTTTGGTTAAAATTTTGATTAATTCAGTTAATTCGTTCGGTTATTTTGGTTAGTTCGTTATTTCTATTTGAATTTTGATTAGTTCGGTTAGGAATTTCGATTAAAATTTTTACTATTTAATATATTTTTTTAGAAAACTTAGCTAATCGATTATCGAACCGAACTAAAAGCCGAATTTTTTTTTACTGAAATTCCGAACTGGACTAACTGAAAACCAAATTTTTGGTTCGGTTCGGCAAATTTGGTTCAGTTAGAAAATCTCAGATCCAATATGTGATTTTGTTATTTTTTCTTCGGATTTCACCACGATTTATAAACTTGCTTTTCAAATTCGCTTTTGAAATATTTTCTGTTTACTTTTGGAAAAATATTGTGGCATATTAAAATTCTTTTAAGATCATGATCAAATACTGAATAACAAACATAGATTGTTAAATTTCTCATTTAATTCGTCAAAACATAGATTTAAACCATCTCTAAATGCTTTTGGGGGTCTTAAACATGATTTTTGCTAATTTACCACTAATCAAACAATGATAGTTTTAGAATGGCACACAAAATTATCTATAAAAATGTTATATTGTACTACAATGTATGAAAATTCAAAAAAAGAAGAAGGTATTGCTTTTCTTTTTGATCAAACAGAAGAAGATATTGCTAAGTAGTCAATAAACATGTAAAAGAGAGTATAATTTAACTTATACAATATGCAAGTATTATACTCATCTGATAGACGTTAGACAGCCACTGAGAGCATTAGAGAATGATTTTGTCTCTGTCATTTGCTCGCACCATCTTGTCAATTCTCAACCTTCGACTGGATCGCAGTCAGCTCCATTTACTCACACTGTCACGGAAACATTTTGGTGTATTTATAACGTTTCAAGTATCCATGCAAAAATAAAGCTGTTTGTCTCCACATTTTTTTTTTTTTAAATCTAAATTTCCTTTTATTAAATGAGGCAAAACGAATTACAAACTAGTGACTATTCAGCCAAACCTCACCAGACTAAACAGACGAAAAAAGTTAAAAAAATACTCAACCAAGAACCCAACGGAGTGATGGTTGAAGAAGAAGACAGTCGCATGTTCCGAGACAAAGGATCCAATCTCAACTTCAGAGTCTGTTTTACTTCCTGAATGATAGCTACAGCTGGCCTGCTAATGCTTGTATGGAGACGGGAGTTTCTTTCCTTCCACACTGAATATATGGCTGCTTGGAAGATCAATCTAATGATGAGAAGGTTGTTAGGATCAGTCGAAGGGGCCTTCAACCATCTCAAACAATCCTCAAACAATACCGGAAGTACCATTTGCAGACGAGAGCAGAAGTAGTTCCAAATCTCAGCACTGAAATTGCAGTCAAAAAACAAATGCTGCCTGCATTCATCAGCAGCTGAGCAGAGTAAGCATTCTGAAGGCACGTTGATTCTCCATCCCCTCATTCTGTCCCTCGTTGCCAATCTATTCCATGCCACCAACCAAGATATAAAGGCATGCTTTGGAACTCTACCTTTAAACCAAATTTGAGAGTGCCAAAAAACTGAAGGCCTAGGGGGGCGGAGAGCTAGCCACGTCTTTGTCGTTGAAAAACGATCAGTTGGAGGCTCATTACCAACCTTCCAGAGATAGGTATCATCATTGGGTGACTGCAAAATAGGGGCAGGTGAAGGGAGACACTGTTTTAACAGAGTAATAATGGGGTTCCTGCTCCGAAAAACGCTCAGCCACCAATCTCCATTAACCAAAGCCTCCGCCACTGTTGCCTCTATATGCAAACCCGAGACTGCCGGTCCCCGTTCACCAGTGAGATGAATCAAAGGGCCAAGATCCGTCCAATTATCATTCTAGAAGCTAGTTGTTATGCCAGACCCTACCTCGCACACAATAAAAGGTCTGGCCATTGCTCTAAGCTTGCAAAGCTTCTTCCAGATCCAACTGTCCCCTCTACGAGGCTCCAAGGTCCAGAAATTGGCAGATCCGTCTCCACATTTTCTAATGGTTACTTGAGGAATAATCTTGAATAAACGGATGGATGATGAATGAATAAATACAGATTTTATCCTTATATATATCTATCTTATTAAAACAGAAACATTCTATTGGACCTAACATTTATTTTGTAAGTTTTTAAATTAAATACACATTTATACTTTATAATTAAACCTACATTAAATCACTAATGTTCTTTTCTTTATACTACTATCCATGTTTCCAAACAATATATTTATTTCTTTATACTACTATCAATGTTTCCAAACAATATATTTTTATACTACTATCAATGTTTCCAAACAATACAATAATTAATCTTAGTTATTTTATATCTATCATTTTCTCTTTAAAATTTTGTAGAAACGTTATAATTTCATAAATTGCAAAATAATGAACTTTAAAATTTGGATTATAAGACTACAAAATATGAAACTATTACAATTTAAATCCAATTAGATTACATATCGGTCATCCATCAGTTCAATCAGTTAGTCTCGGGTTTTAGTGATTTTTTTAATATGAATATTTTAAAAACCTAAATTGAATTGTCAGATCTCCGGATTAACCGGTATAATTACAATCGGGTTGAATTTAAAAACACTGATTTAAATGCAAAAATATTTTAAATATACACTCTTTAAAAATTACCAAAATATTTGTTAAGTTATAAGTGAAATTTTTCATCGTAAAATATTCCGCGCTTCCAAAGCGCGGGTCAAAATCTAGTATATATATATATATGATGTCATCCACACATTATTGCTGGTTTAGGAAAAAAATTAAAAAAAATAAAGAAATGTGCTTTCATTGAGAGTTGAACTCAAGACCTCCCGCTTACTAAACGGGTGCTCTAACCAACTGAGCTATGAAAGCTGTTGCTTATACTTCTGCATTTTAACTTATATAAAGCACAGTTTTTGGGATCTATTATTATCTAATCTAAACAGTAAGCACAGTATGGTATATGGTTTACCAGTTACATATTTTATTAAGTTCTATAGTTCGTTAAACATATCTTTTATATACAATTTTAAAATATTTACGAATATATTTATCTGAAGTAATCTATGATAAATGGTTGAATTCACATTCACTTTAAATTTTCCAACTTATAGATTCTGTACATACAAAACTTAATGGCAAAACCTATATATGTTGATAGTGGTAAGAGAAGCTATATAACTCTCATCAATGTCAATTGCCAAGTATGATCTCAAGTTAGTTAAACCACTTAAACACTTCAACAAATCGCCCGCCAACCCAGAAAGTCCGAACTGGTCTAACTATCAAAGAGTACGAGAATAATACGTCGACAAGATGCATTGATCAAGTGAAACATTAAGGAGGTGTTAGTGGGAAGTATACTTTTAATGATTTTAAGAATTTATAAATTCTAGTGTTATTGGTATGATGATTATACAATTCTCTTCAATTTTTTTATTGTTGGTAGAATGATTTTACAATTCTCTACAAATCTTCTGTTATTCAAAATGTTTAGATTTTGATAATTGCATAAATCTATTAAAGTTATTATTATTGGGAAGTATATTTTTAACCATTTAACTCATGAAACAAGATTTGAAGAATACTACATATTTACCTTAGATTCTTAAAATCATTACAATAATTTATTTTTACATATTTTCACAATATACAAATCTTTCTACAACTCTTTCCAAATTTAGCAAATCTATCAATTTTTAAAATCAACAAACTCTATATGAATCTAACTCCCACTAACTCTCCCTTGATGCTCAACTTCTTTTTTTCTTTTTTTTAACCCGACGTATAACTGACGTAAAATCAAGGATTCTGTTGTGGAATCTTAGTAAAACACAATATATAGCACAAGAGATAAACAAAATAATTATTTTAAAACTGGAAAACAATCAATTTCAGACATATTTTATTACTGTAGGTTTAAAAATTAAGATATAAAAATCTTATTTTTAAACGCATGTTAAAATTTGTAGTTTGCAATAATAGTTGCAAATCTTGTGAAATTAATTAATCATCAATCTCTTAAAATCTATAACACCCGCCAGAACATCTGTCATTTGTCTCTACAATAGGGGGAACCTTATCTTCATACTATAGGTGACAAGCAAATATGCTAAACTTTTATATAATTTGAATTGCATGTATTGATGTATTGACTCTCTCTTTCCTTTTCAAATAAACAATATATTAACATATTTGTGACATTTTCCCCATTGCAAGTGATTTTTTTTTGGGTTCAGTGTACTAAACTTTATTCATATATATAATTACCATATAATCTTACGGAGAATTTGTGTCTGGTCGACAACTCAGAAAATAAAATCTAAGATTCAGAATATTACTTTTCTTTCCAGATATGTATATACTTTAGTCTAAAATGTAAATTGCAGTTCTTAATAATTACCAGTACTGTAAATGTAAAACATAAATGGGGTTACCACACCTTTTGTAAGAGATAAGATTGAAACAAATAATCACCACACTTCCTTCAATATAAAGATATATGTATTAGTCGAATCAGCAAAGAGCCACCCGGTTACGTTCTAACGCCTGCATTTGCACGCTCCTTTGTTGTCTTCGATTTCGTGGGTTTCGTAGATATTTCTCAGGCAACTTAATCTCTGAAACGAAGGTCGCGATCCTCTCTCGTACTCATCGTCGCCCTTTTCACTGAACTCAAATATCGAGAACGTGTTTGTGTGTTTGGAACTCTAATGGTTAAACAAGTTCAATTGCTTTTGATTTGGCTGCCTTCTTTGTCTTAAAAGAGTTTTTGTTTGTTTGTCGTAGTTGAGTTTGCGATATATGGTTTTGACTATTGTTCTTCTCATACCTAGCTTAAAGGTGCAATATGATTTAGTTTTACGAGAGATGTGTACGTGAATGACTCTTGATTTCTGAATTTGGAACTCTAATCAGATCTTGAGTTGATGATTTTGGAGATGATAAAATTTTCTGATAGGGTTTAATTGTAGGATTCACCGAGTTTCCCGTTGATCTTCCCGCTTAGGTTTTTGAATTTCATCACAATCATTTTATTTTGTCAAACACGTTGATTAGGCATGATCTTTTAGCTTATGCTCATGATGTCAAAGAATTTACTCTTTGGCGTTTGATATCATATGTGAAGAACGTCCGCTTTACCACTTGTTGTTTTTCTTATACGTACCTTTGGCTCTCGTTGTTTTGTTTGTATTGAATCTCTATGCTTGGTGATTGTTACGCTTTGTCTGTTGAATTTATTGACTGCAAACATTTTTGTGGTGTTATCTTGCAGAGATATGGCTGGCTTGGTTCGTAGGCTGCGTCCACGACCAGTTTACACCCCAGATGGAGCGGTTTGTCTCTTTGTCTGATTGCGCAAACATTTACTCTTTATAGGTTTATCTAAATGAGTTGCACCAAAAAAAAAGGTTTATCTAAATGTTACGGAAAGAAAATACATACAGAAAACTTGGTGTAGAAGATTTATACACATGGATATTTTTGTATTAAGGATGTCATGTGTTGATTGGTTTACACAGCATTGACCTAGAATTATATTCCATTTATAGGCTAGTCCTCTTATGGCGATGGAAAGGATTTTGGACAGCCAAATGCGTCCTATGCCATCTAACCGTCCGGTACCAAAGCAAGATTTTGTGAATCATTATCTTGTGAAATGGAAAGGGTTCTCGTATCTACACTGCTATTGGTATGTTTGAAAATGCTAAGTTTTATGCTCATGGTGGTTTTGTTGTGCCTCTTCGTTTGCTTATCTTATAACAAAATGGCTTATTATCTTATCAGGGTGCCCGAGCATGAATTCGAGAAAGCTTACAAGTCCATTAGTGGTTTAGAAACCATGGTGAACCAATTTCATTCTACAATGGAGTCACTCGGTAACAATGCATATGATTTTGTTGCCATTCCTCCCGAGTGGGTCAATGTTGACCGGATTGTATCTTGCCGGTTAAGTGATGAAAATATTTTATCTTGTGTTTAGTCATGGAGATTCATCAAGAGCATGTGTTTATTCTTGGTTTTTGCTATTGACGCAGGGAAGAAGATGGTCAGAGGAAGTACCTGGTGAAGTTCAAAGGACTTTCCTATGATGAATGTTATTGGGAATCTGAATCAGACATCTCAACCTTCCAGAACGAAATTCGAAGGTTCGTTGATGTAAACTTTGGTCAACGCAGAGGTGTATATGTTGATCATGAGAGAAATCATGAAAATTTCAAACAGATCATAACTAGTCTTACTCCTGAATTTATCACAGGTATATAATCAGGCTACTAGAAGTTTTAATGTACTGTTGTTGTTGTGCTACGATATATTACTCATCTTGTTTGTTATTGTATGTGTATTGCTTTATTCGTCTTACTGTTGTTAAAAGGCACATTGCATCCGTACCACCTTGAAGGACTTAACTTTTTGCGGTCTGCGTGGTCAAACAGAACTCATGTAGTCTTCGCCGATGAGATGGGGCTAGGTATGTCTTCAGTATCCATCCTAGTTGGTAGCAGTGCCAGTTTGACATTCTAAAAACTTTCATAATATCTTATGTTTGAATAAAAATTTCAATATATGTGCCTTTATTTTTTATATAATTTTTTCATAATACTTTTTTTTTGTCACGAAACATAATACTTTTAATACAACTAAAACTATCACATAAAATCATGATGTCCTAAGCCATCGGTTCATTTGTCTACTCCGGACTAGGCCTGGATGGTAGCATCTATTTTCGTTTGTCATGAGAGGCTTTTTGTTTCCCATTTATGTGACCTTAATAATAAGATTGAGATATGTGGTGTTGCATTGCAGGCACATCAGTTCAAAGCATTGCCTTTTTAGCTTCGCTTTTCGAGGAAAACGTGGCTCCGTTTTTGATAGTAGCTCCCCTTTCTACTCTGCGGAACTGGGAGAGAGGATTCGCCACATGGGCACCACATATGAATGTGGTATGTACGCAGTTGTGAACACATCATTTGTGGTATGTATACTGGTTAATAGAATGATGCTCATATTTTTTGTTTAACGGTTCAGGTTGTGTACGTTGGTACTTCTCAAGCTCGTACTGTTATAACACAACATGAGTTTTACTTACCAAGGGGTCATGTGAATGGGGTCCGTGGAGAAACCATGCAGGACAGAATAAAGTTTGATGTCATCCTCACGTCTTATGAGATAATTGACGTAGACACAGCTGTCCTAAAACCAATCAAGTGGAAATGCATGGTACTTCTTTCTTAATTATAATGGTACTATATATACGTTTCATGTCTTTCTTTAAATCTCATACGTTTCTTATTGTTATTTTCCCGGTTAGATTGTTGATGAAGGCAATCGGTTGAAAAATGAGAATCCAAAGCTGTTCTATTCGCTGAAGCGGTATACGTGTGAGCATCACGTTCTTTTAACAGGAAGACCACTTCAGGTTCGTTTGGTGATGATTTTGGCAAAATTTATCTTGTGTGCATACATATATATTTTTCGGCAATTAAGCTTTTGATATATATATATATATATATTTATCTGCAAATATGGTTTGCCTCTTTAAGCTTTTTCGTGTTTTTCCCTGTAAATTAATTAGGTGGTAAATCCTGAGCAACAAGCTGAGCATCTCAGTGCTCTTGAAAAGAGGAAGAGAAACCGTAAGCAGGTATACTCTTTTTGATTCCACCAGTCCAATTATATGTATATAGCATCAGGTGATAATGATTTGTCATTATATATCCTGCTTTTGTCTGTTATGCATAAATTTCTTTCATGTCTCTCTTCATTTATGGACTGCTTAGGGAGATCATATCTTTTAACAAACGTGTTTTTATTCCTCTTTTAATTACTTCCTCTAGATTGTTGAAAAAGAAGCTGAACCAACTGCTGGTGAAGCAGCTAGACAGGCAAACAAGAAGACTAGAGGGCCTTACCGTAGGACTCACCGTACTATTACTTTTTCATTAATTATGTTTCCAAATAAAATATAACAAAGATTCCCAATTAATTGTTTCTTTTTTTGTTGTTGTAAGGTAATCCGGAGCCAAGACCTTTGATAGAAGGGCAAGGGAAATCTCTAAGGGTGTTAGGTTTTAGAAGGAGCGAAAGGAGGACTTTCTTAGATACGTTGATGAGGTATATCTTATTTCTCATTAGAACCAGATTTGAAATTTATGGAGTTATAAATATTTTTAAGTTCAATCTTAATATAAAAAAAATCTATAATTTAGGGATTATACAATCTATATATAGCTCAATAAAATTTGGAGATTAAAACAAATGTTTCATCCTATGTCTAAAAGCGGCCTTGTTTTAAATAAGGTCTCTCAGTGTGCGCACAAGTTTGTGCCTTCCATGATTGCCATATGGTTTCCACATTTTCATCTGATTAATAATTTGCAGGTATGGAGTCGGAAGATGTGATTGGAAGAAGTTTGTCTTTCCTTTAGCGTGGAAGACCTATGATGAAATAAACGAGTAAGGACTTAAGCCATTGATACTCTTCTCTTCACCTGCTTCACAAAAAGCTTGTCATTTATTCTTTGAAAAGATATATCTGTTTTCATCACCTAGTTGTCTAATTTGTTGTTTCTCAGTTATGGGGTATTTTTCTTGAAGCACATCATCAAACACACTCAAGATAGTAATCCTCCAACCTTTTCAGGTGATTGATAACTTATCTTTTCATTTTCTTGTTGCCATTTAGATATTTCTATTGCTTTTTCTGCTATCTTGGTTAATGTATTACCGCAATGATCCCTGTAGATATGGTCCCCAAGGAAGGACTAACTCGTGACAAAGTACTTACCAGAATTACTGTTATGATGCTGCTAGAAGAGAAGGTAAGCCTACAGATTGAAACCCTTTTAATTTTTAGAATATCTTAGTTGTCATCTTCTAGGACCAATGCACAGCTTTGCTTCATGAAGTTGAGGTGTCTGTGTATGTGGATTGTTATCAATGTGGCTGTTTAAAAAAGGGACCCTTTAAAAAATGTTATCATTATGTTAGCTAGGGCTAGTTGCTGTGCTCACAACTGTCTAGAAATCAACACTTAAAATCGGTATATTCTGTGGTATACCTCTTGGTTATGTTTGCTTCATTTTCACTCTTTACGATGACTTAATACACAATTAGAGGGATCTGCCTGTCCCTATCTTCTGGTTCACTAATTTTTGTCTGTGCTTAACTCTCACTGTTTGATTGACAGGTGAAACTTATAGAAAACCATCCAAGAAAAGCTGTTTTCCCTGACCGTATTATCGGAAGATACGCTCCACTAAGAAAAGAAAAAGATTGGAACAAGGAACATGACAAGTTACTGTTGCGTGCTGTTTCCAAGTAAGAACTGAGAGCCTTGGCAAAGAGGATCCTTGCCTTAAAAAAAACATATTTCTCATACGCTGTTTCCCTTCTTGATAAATGTAGGCACGGGTTTGGGAAATGGATAGACATTGTTAGTGACAAAGAGTTCGAGTTGGAACAAGTCATCTGCAAAGCACTGAAGGTCCCTGTTGAAAATTTGATTCGTATTGATCCATTCCAGAAAGATCCGCGGAGACAACTTGCTGACTATTTGAGAAAACGATTTGAAATTCTTGAGATTGCAATGAGTGATGAGTGTGCTGAAAATGACTGCCATGTAAGTATATTTTATCCTGACTCACTTTACATGCTGATACAGCACGCATTGGTTGCAGCAAATTTTTGATCTAATGCCTATGACTGATCCCCCTGTGTATCCTTTGTGCTCAGTCTGGGAGAAGAAGTGAACGTCCCTTACAGGATATCGCCATTGCGCACATAAGGATGAGCGTAAGTGCCATGTGAAGATATGGTGATGTTGAGAAGGACTCAGAAGAGAGCTGCAGAAGATGTTACTGTGAATATGGAGGAAACAGAAGTTGAGGTCATCTCACTGTATCGGATTATTTTGAGTAAACTCAAAACACCAAGAACCTAGAACCAAAACATAGCTGATATATATGTTTTGGAGTTAATGTTAATTTCATTAACCTATTTTGGGATTTGACTGGATTTTTATTTGGGATGCGACTGGATTGTTACTTTTCTAAACTATTATTTGGGATTTGAGTCATTTGACTGAATGTTTACTTTGCTTATATTTATCTTCCATCCAAATATTTCGAAATAATTACAGTTATAACATATATAGTAAACGGAAGTAAGATTATGATTGATCAAATTGTTTTCACTGAAACTATTTTTCTTGATCAGATATGCTGCATAGCTAGAAAAGAACTCCAAATTGATAGCATCAAGCATTTAAGCCAGAACAAAAGATACACTAATCTCTCTTAATTTAATTTATCTTATTTAGTAAACCAAAGAACTGCCTATATACGAGCTCCCTCAAAAGTCAAGGCACACATATCTTTACATGTCTGAACTAATGATTTAATTTATACTTGAGACTTGCATGGAAAAAGAAAATTCCTCCCTACCTGATCACCAAATAAATTTGTTCGCATTATTTTGATAGTGTTCAATTTGGGATCCTTGGATGAGATGGAAGACAGCGTTATCACTACGTAATATACATATTAGTATTATACACATACATACATACTAAAGGTATAATAATGTTTTGATCACATAGATATAATTAGAAAAGGAGAAAAGAGAAAAAAGAGAGGAGTAGCAGAAAACAAGGAAGCTGGTGGGAAAGAGGAGACAAAAGAGAAAGGCTTTAACTTCACGCCTTGTTCCAGCTTCCAAACATATACCAACTTCTCCACGATCTTTTCCCACTTTACACGTTGTATATACACACACTCACTGTTGAGAAGTTTACTCAATTATAGAGTAGTAGAAAAAATATTTACCAAAATTAGGCATATTAAACTTTACCTTACATATTCTTTCCTTTATAATTCAAGGGAAATTGGGCTCAATAACAAAAAAAAACATAATTCACTATCTAACTAAAATTCTACCATGTCTACTCTTTTATCTTCCTATCTCTTTCTTCTCTCTCTCTAAATAATTCTCTCTCTCTAAATAAGCCCATAATTCAAACTAAGATCATCGTTAAATAATAATAAACTCAGAATAAGATAGCTATTTAAAAATCTAATTTCTCTTTTTTTGGTTATTCCATAAATAAGCCCATAATTCAAACTAAGATCATCGTTAAATAATAAACTCAGAATAAGATAGAACTATTTAATATAAACGTAAATGGTAATGATCGGTTATTGTAAAGATGCATACTGAAGCTTCGTGGATTCCAGGTTAAGTCATTCACATACAACTGCATATATGCTGATATGCATGCATACCCGTCTTGTAACATATGCGCATATAGGTTTGTTCTTCATCAAAGGTATACAGCAAGGGGACAAGCCAGACTGTGATGTTCCTCACTTAAGATCCCTTCTTACAAATCGAGAACTTTTATTAATCTTCTTAATCAAAGAAAATCATATCAATTATTGATTAGCTTTCTTTTCTCTTTCAACTGTTTGGTTTTTGGTCGGTTGGTTAAGAGTTTTCCCACTGATTAAGGTTTGGCCTTAAGTTTCCCCGCAATTTTAAGGCGTATAAACAATTTAATTGAAAGATCGAAAAGTGAGTTGTGTATGAAGCTTTTTATCGTTAAAAATCATAGAAAAATAAGAATTTTGGTTTTTGGAAACAATATATAATTAATTTCAAAACTATTGAACAAGATACGTGAAAATTATGAGTACTTCTCCATTTCATGTGAACGCAGTCTCAAGCGCATAAATGACATCTGAAACAATCTACAAGCTGTAAACCCAGCTTTCAAAAAGAAAAAAATTCTTTAGGCTGTGATATGAGGATAACTTTCTTACTTTATATCTGCAAGAATAGTGTAGATGTTTGACCTTTTATGTAATAAGTCCATAATAAAAAGCTCATAGGGAAGGATAGCATTCCCGTGATGGTGGCCGTAGGGTTTGTATGATTGTGTTGTGTACAGTCTTTTCATTTCACATTGCCTTATGTTGTGCGAGACAGATCATACCTAGCTTACTCTTCAAATGTATTTATAGCGATTTACCAATTACAGTATATATACTTCATAAATATATATTCCATAAATTAATAAATAAGATAAACTAATAAATTTATCATTTTCGAATTGGATCAGAGTAAAATATAACATAACTCAATACAATAATATTTTTCTTTAATTGTTACATAACTATATGGCTCCAATATAAACATAAACAAATAATAGATGTATATAAATTTTATGTAAATATAAGAAATATATTATATAGCTTATTCTCTTATTTATGGTGAATTCTATCTTAGGTTTTGTTTTTGATATGTCTTAATATATTGATATTGTTTTGTCATTTTACATGTAAAATGATTTTACATATCTTCTATGCATCCATTAAATAAATAAATAAAAAAAAACAGCATCAAAAATTAGATTTTTAAAATTTACTCTATATACTATAAATCAAATATTCTTCTTATTTTATATTAAAGCATATTTTAAAACATATAAATTTTTTAAGGATTTTTTTGTAAATTAAGAATTAAATAAACTAATAAAATATCAAAATCCCAACACTATAAAGAAGAAATTTTATCTTAGAAAATTAAATTAAATATGTGAACCTAACTTAAAGCCTATGCCAAAAGCACATATAGGCTTTTGATTTTTGTATATCCCAATAACATAAAATATACAAAACCAAATTATCTTTACAATCATTTGCATTTGGATTTAAATAACCAAATGATTATAAACACCACCAATAGTAAGATAAAGATAGTTAGTTGTTGAAACTAAACATCCGCATGCATAGAGCACTTAAGATGAAAATTAGATTATTAATTATTAAAACCCCTCGAAACTATCTGAAGAGACACATCGAATGGCTCCTTGGCATATGATTCAGCCCCTTTAACTTATCGTCTCATATATATAAGCATATGTTACACATCTTATCACATGCACTCATCCACATTGTATTCAACTTACACTCAAGGAATTGTGTTAATGGCAACAAATATCGATATCATCCAAAAGCTTAATGTATATCCAAGATCTCAAAACCAAGACCAGAAGAAACTAATAACTCTCTCCCACTT
This sequence comes from Raphanus sativus, assembly GCF_000801105.2. Taxonomy (NCBI): domain Eukaryota; kingdom Viridiplantae; phylum Streptophyta; class Magnoliopsida; order Brassicales; family Brassicaceae; genus Raphanus; species Raphanus sativus. Next base: position 2,473,328 of record NC_079514.1, read on the forward strand.
GGACCGTCAATGTCCTTTACTCATGTACTTGGTTTTCTTCTACAAGAAGACCACAACTCGTGACTTTGACTTGGTCTTTTCCGACCTGAAACTCGGGCTGGAGGAGACTCTGGCTGTTTGGTATCCCGCCGCCGGCAGGTTGGGTTTGGATGGAGGTGGCTGCAAGCTCAACCTCCGGTGTAATGGGGGTGGTGCAGTCATGGTGGAGGCGGTGGCAACCGGTGTCAAGTTATCAGAGCTTGGTGACTTGACTCAGTACAATGAGTTTTATGAGACTTTGGTTTACAAGCCTTCCTTCGATGGTGATTTCTCTGCGATGCCTCTTGTTGTTGGTCAAGTAAGTTCTATCCTAAAGTACTATTCAATTTGGCAAGAATTATGCTTAATTTACCCTATAGTATATTGGTAAATCTTGTGTTTTGCCTTGTGTAGTATTTTATGTGTATTAGTTCAATGTATTCATCAGTAGTATGATTCGTGGCTAATTAGAATATACTTATGCTTAATAATAAAGAACTGTGAGATCAAATTAGAGTTATAAAAGGGGTTATATATAAGCAAATATCCTCATCAAATCTAATTTACACAAAACTTATGCTTTAAAGCTTTGGATGTTTTGGCCAAGCAAATATTCTATGTTTATTTTTAGACGCAAGCATAAAACGTCTAACTTTTATTTTGTTATTAATAATCAACAAAACATTTTACCGGATTTGCTGTTCAATATTTGATGATTATCGACGTATAATAAATGTAGGTGACAAGATTTGCATGTGGAGGTTACTCAGTTGGAATAGGTACAAGTCATTCACTATTTGATGGCATCTCAGCTTACGAATTCCTTCATGCGTGGGCTTTAAACTCTCACAATCACGATAAATCCAATGGTAAGATCATTAATAAAAAGGATAATGTGGCCATCAAAGCGGTTCATGATCGAGGAAATCTACTGGTGAACGGGGACGCGAACCGGAGCCTCGGACTCGGAGTAACCAAGGCTGCAGCCATTTATCATCTGTACCAGCTGATCAAACAAGCCATGATGGCCCATCAGGAGCAAAACCATAATATCGAGTTAGCGGACTCTAGTTTTGTGATCAAAACATTTGACCTTAGTGGTGAAGCGATAGAAACCATGATGAAGAAATCAATAGAAGGGTTCTTGTGCTCCTCCTTCGAGTTTCTTGCTGCTCATTTGTGGAAGGTAAAACCAATAAAGTTATTTAATAACTTATTATTTCTCTAAATTTATTTATATTATGTGGCTTGTTAATTAATAAGTTGTTTTTTTCTTTATAATTTCGTAGTCATAATAGTACGCCTTTTCTTTGCCCAAAAAAAAGAAAAAATAGTACGCCTTTTCAAATGAAACCACCATTTTAAATGTCTTTACGTAAACTTTATTTGTAATATTAAACGTAAAATAAATAAAATCAAGAACTTCACTTATGTTTTGTGTCTTTTTTTTTAAATTATGTTTTGTGTTTGCGTTTAAATTTTGTCTAAACATGTTTTGAAAAAAAGAGAGATAAATTTCTCAAAATAAAAAGTGATAACTTGTCTTGCAAATATTTGAAGTATTTAACATGTAACACAAATGCAATATTTGTATCTGAAATCATCAACAACATTATAACACTAATATAAAGTTATTAACCGTTTATATATATGCAGGCAAGAACAAGGGCTTTAGGGTTGAGGAGAGACGCCATGGTGTGTTTACAATTCGCGGTGGACATAAGGAAGAGGACTGTTCCACCGCTGCTAGACGGATATTCCGGCAACGCCTACGTGCTTGCCTCCGTAGCCTCAACCGCCGGAGAACTACTCGAAGAACTAACACTCGAGTCAATAGTTAACAAGATCAGAGAAGCCAAGAAGTCCATTGACCAAGACTACATCAACGCATACATGGAAGCGCTTGGAGGTGGTGAAAGAAAAGACGGAAACCTCCCTCCTATCAAAGAACTAACCCTAATCTCCGACTGGTCAAAAATGCCATTTCACAACGTTGGCTTTGGCAACGGCGGTGAGCCGGCGGATTACGTGGCACCACTGTGTCCACCGGTGCCACAAGTTGCTTACTTCATGAAGAACCCTAAAGATGCTAGAGGGGTTATTGTGAGGATTGGTTTGGACCCACAAAATGTTAGTGATTTCTCAAATCATTTCCTTGGTTTTTAATAGGCTGATGTGATAATTAATCAGTAGAATCTTTGTTTGATTACTATTTTGTGTGAATATGGCTCCTCTATATGCATGCGTGTGCGCTAAAGACACTTTATTGTAATTGGGTTATGATGGATGTATAATGACATCTATATGCTTTGTGTATTTGTCGTTATCACTTTAATTTCTGAATATACTTTATCTCTTCCGGGTTTTCTGGATATAAATATATATAGAGTCAGGCTATATGTTGTCTTTGTAGACTTATTCTTTATGTTCCCAGTGGACGCTTAAGCCAGGTTTTGGCCTATATGGGTTCACTTTACAGTGTCACATGGTTGAGATAGAGCTCATGTAAAAGAATGTTCATGTACTGGTTACAATTTATAGTTACAACTTTTACATTTCCTACCTAAAACACGTACATTCATGAACTGATTACTTCTCTTTGTGCTTTCAAGTTTCAACGCATGAGTTTGGTTCTACTTCATAGATTAGACCACTCTTTAACAGCCAACAGATTCATGGGTAACACGAAGAGAATGCCATCATGCTTGAAACATAAGTTGCAAAGAGGGCTTACAGGTTTTTTTTTACAAGAGAGCAAGAAAAAAAAAGACAGAACCAAAGGTAATAATAATTGATTGTGTCTGAATAAAACACTCTTTCTCATGTTGACCAAGTTACAAAGAAAACATAAAAACAGATTCTCATATGCAAGTTCTGAGTGAGCTATTATGCCATCCAAACCCCAAATCTCCTTCAAAGAAGTCAGCTTGGCTCTGCTCCTGTTTACATTGAAAAGTAAATAATCATTAAATCTACTAGTGCAAAAATTAGCAAAGCAAATGGTTTATTATACCTTTGGCATCATGGAGTTGACAATATCATCCAAGGAACCAGCATCTGAAGGCATTGAACCATTCTCTAGCTTCTGTTGTCCCACAAATAAACCTTCACTTGGACTGCTACTTCTCAACAGTTGAGCATCGGTCATTGGACCTAAGTTGTTTGCACCAGAAAAGCCTGCTTGTGCAGCATCTGAGTTGCAGAAGTGGTTCCATTCCAAGGCGTCTGGTTTTGAATGAACATCACTCTGTGGGATGTTGGTTGACAATAAAGTGTTTGACCAATCTTCAAGACGCTTGTTGATCTCCAAGTGAGGAGAGAACCCCCCAGGGTTTAAGGATGCATATGATGGCTGCTGGAGAACCAGCTGATTATTGGGAGCAACCATTAGAGAGGTTTGTTGTGAACTAAAGCTCGGAAAAGCCTTGTTGTTATTGTTGTTGTTGATATGAAGATCATCTAAAGGTGGAATCGGCATTCCTTGAAGTATGTAACCTCCATCACTGTGGTTACGAGGAAGCGATGATGAGACATGTGGGAACACTCCTCCAAAGGAGTTTAGGCGACCAAGAGGAAAATGCCTCATGGTTGCTGCAGCTCCACCATGGAACTGACCGGATCCAAGAGGTATCTGCCTTTGTTGGTGGTGGAAGCCGCCAAGCCCTTTGAGAGAACTCATCTGCATGAAGTGTGAGTCTATAGCTGCCATGTTAGCTTGTTGATTAGCTTCATTTGTTATTTTCTTCAACGCGGAACGAAACTTCTGCAAAACCATAAGACATTGTAGTTATGTGTTAAGTGGAAACCTTATTAAAGAATAAAAAGAATCATAGCCTCTCTCACCTGAAGGTGGCTAGCCACGTTCTCTCTTGTGAGCTTGTCAACGTTCATCAGTTCAAGAATCTTCTTTGGTTGAGCTTCTGCATCATTTATAACTTTCAATCAGAAAATGATTATTATCAAGAGAAGCTTAGAGATCAAAGAAACATTACTCTCAACGCCCAAGTGATCAACAGCTGCCAAGAACTTGTTGTGCAGCTCACGCGTCCAGAGAACACGCGGCTTCTTTTGAGCCGTTGGATCATCGTTTTCATTCCCTCTTTCTTCATCATCTTCTTCCACCTCTTCAAACTGATCTTTACGCTTTCTGTTCGCTTTCACACCGTTCTGATCAGTGTTATCCGTGGATTCAACATTAGTCACAATGCTCTTCATCTTCTTGAACTTGCTTTTCCTCACAACGTGTTGCCATATGTTCTTGAGCTCCTCGATACGCACCGGTTTAAGCAGGTAGTCGCAGGCACCGTGCTTGACTCCTTTCATCACATACTTTGGATCGCTATGCGCAGACAACACTGCAAAGAATCAAATCATCATCACGTCACAAAGATCAATATAGAAACTAAAACACAAGGCAGGGTGGGATTAGTTGTTCATATACTTATGACAGGTAAGTCCATTTCGAGACCAACGAGCTCGAGTAGCTTGAAACCATCCATGTCTGGCATGTCCACATCGCTAATAACGAGATCAAACTTGTTCTTGTTCTCCCTCAACAGCTCCAGTGCGGTCTGTGCACTGTCCGTTGTTGTAACTGCACATATATAATAATTACCCCCAAAGTAATTAGGTTTGTGACAGAACAATCAAATCTTGTAATAATTTCCCCAAAAAAAATTAAAAAAAAAAACTCTGTTTATAAGAACAGAGCAAGAGACTCTTTCAAAAAATCAACCAACTCAAAAGATGTAAAGATAGGACCAATGAGCTTACAGTCTGAAACTTAGGATTTATTTATTTATTTTTGCTTAAATTTGGTGCAAATTGTTATAGTAAAGCATATATGCAGAGAATTAATATAACTTCAAATAATGAATCTAACTAGATCTTAATTCTTATTCCTCAAAACCAATTATGTGTGAAAACATTAAAAGAGAGAGATTGAGAGGGAGAAGGGACCATGGTATTGACAGCGATGAAGCAGAGTCTCGAGAATACGGAGACAAGTTTGGTCATCGTCAACGGCAAGAACTCTCATCCCTACTGGAAACTGGTCCACTGCTTCAAACTCTTGTTCCACAGTCATCTTCTTCAGAGATTTTCAACACAAAAGAACTAGGAATTGAAGTAGAACCAGGAATAACACGTTAGAAGCAAATATGATTATTATTATTGGTAGATTATATAAAGATCCAGTGAATGGGTCTGTGAAAGAGATAATGATTTAGGGGAAAAAAAGTTTTATGAAAGAGTAAAATTTTTGTTTTTCATCTGACGAGAAAGAAAGAAAAGCAAAAGAGAATCTAAGCTATATATGGTTAACTCAAAAACTCTGCGTCTGTGATAAGTCTTCAAGACTGGCCAATCAAAACTCATTTAAGGAATTTTTCTTCTTTCTATATAAAAATAATAATTTTTTTTTATTTTTATATTTTCCTTACCACTAAAAAACAAAAGACATTTTCGGACGATATTCTGTTTTTAAAATTCAGTGAAACGATCGATCATTTGTGCGTGAGAGTCACGCGCCGCAATGAGCGGAGTTTTGTCATTGGGGTTGGTTGGCTTCTTTGACTGTCTAGGAGGAACTTGTCGGTTCAATTTTAACCAAGAGTCGGTTCGGTTTATATACTTTGTCGATTAAATTGTAGAATATAATCAGGATGTCGACTCAGATTTATACTTATTTTGTAGTGTTCTCACCTTCTTTTTTTTTTTTTGAATTATGTATAGAAAAATGGAGGGATGAGGCGGGTCTCAAACCAGAATCGTCAACGGAATATTCCGGTTTAACTAAAGTTGTTGAGTTCTTAGTTGGATAATGATGTTAATTTACTAAGGAAAGTTTTACCAGAAAGAACAAGGAAAGAAATTTTATAAGAAGGAAAATAAAGAAAAGAAAGGATAGAAATCGGAAAGTGTTTATGTATAATGATTCTGTATATCATGTAATTAAGATTTGAGATATGTTTGAGATATTGTACAGAGTACTGAAGGCAGGAAATATATTTTTTTAGTTATTTCCTAAATGAAAACTTTCCTAAATCTATATGTCTTTCGATTTAATTGACTGTCAAAATCGACCGTATGGCAAACGAATTTATCATAGTAGTAATTAACTGCAAACAATAGTAATTTAAATTTAAAAGTTGAAATAAAATAATAACTGGAGAAGTGACAGGCTTTGGGAGAGCATGGTGAAAGTTGGGAAGTGCGAGACACGCATGAGCGTACTTCATGGCTTTTTCCCCTTTCGTGCAGTTTCAGAAAGATTCAGGAAAAAATACGTATCCATAATAAACAACTAATAATGGCTAGTGCCGATGATATTTATTTTAAACACAAAGTACATTGTTACTTGGATTAAAAAATAAATGATAATACTTGGATAATATTCCGCTCTAGTTTTTTTTTTGGGCAAATATTCCGCTCTAGTTATATGATATTTAGAAGGAGAAGAAAGTACGTACTGTATATGATTAGAAAGATGATTAGCAGATTCCGTGTAACGTTAAAAGGACTTGAAGTCAATGTAATAGCTAGATTAAGCACGATACTATCACCGGCCATTTGTATCATATTGACTTAATAAAGTTATTATTAAAAAAATTAGACAGAAACTATAAGTTGAGTATGAGAATAACTATAAATATCTTCGAATATAAACTAAGAAGTCCTTGAAATTTGGGTCCCATCCACATTCTCAGTCTATGAACAAAAGCTTCATGAATGCAAAATAAGATCCCAATGATTTAATAGACTTTTTAATTTATTTAATAGACTTCGTGTATTAATACTGTATATACATAACAATCATATTGTATACTTTCTTGGATTGGTCACCTACCGTGTTCGTTTCTGTGCCTCTCGTTTCCTATTATATTATAAAGTAGTCTACCTCAGAAAACAAATTTTCTTTTGGCTTACATTAGCAAAACATTATGAATCATTGTCTATACTGTATATGCAACGTTAAATGATTTAGTACTACATTTATTTAACGTTTTGTTCTCCAATAGTAACAAAATCCAAGGATACCAACAAAAAAACTACAAAATTTAAAACTTTTCTAGTTTATCAAGCAACTCAAATTTTTTTACCTATAATCAAAACTAACAGTAGCAGAGATTATTTTATAGAAAAAGAATCTGACAAAAACTGCTATTGACGAGTGACAAGGCTTGATAACTATAGAATGAAGGAAAATGCAAGATTTCATTGTTTCAAAGAATATCAACATATATCCGATGCAATGCATTGGAAAATAAAAGACAACTTTATAATACAAGTTATTATCATTAATAGTTACCCTCGTTTTTTCTCTTCTTCTAAAGCGGCAAAAGAGGGATTAAAAAATATGTTTCTAGAAGATCCATGTTATGCACCAAATCTGTCAAGATTCTACAACTTAGTTATTGGAATTCATTTGTCATTAGCTACTCTCATTGGCTACGGCTTGTAATCTTTAAAGCCATCCATTTCACTAAAGAAACATAGTTTTTTTTAAAAAACTGATTGAAAAATACATCTTTTATATTTTAATGGATATTTATCAACTAATAATATTAATTGTAAATTTTTATTAATTGAATCTTTATTAGTTTAAAGTTATAGAAAACATATAATTTACAAAAGAATATGTATTTATAGCTAATAAGTTTTATTAAAATGTATAAAAACTTTAGAACATGCATTATTTTGAAACAGAGTATATATTATACACAATAATCAAATTTAAACAGGATAAACAAGATGTCACTACAGCGACACTTTGGTGTAATGTTTACTAAGAATGAAAAAGAAGATGCTGAAAGATTATAATGATAAAAGAAAGCAAACAACTAATAATAAATGGAGGGGAAAATCAGAATGAATCTAAGCTGAGTTAATCTTGTCTCCCACAAGGGCCAACCCTCAGTAGACACTTATATGCTTCTTGTTTGGTTGCTTCCTAATCATTTCCTACTCTACTACTTCTCACTTATTTATGTTCTCATACATATTTAAGGAAACTACGAATGATTTTTCTATTCATCGTCAACTCTAGTAAATCATACGCAATATGTACTTAGTAATCAATTATTAAGTAACTACTAGACCTTGACCCGCCCGACCGGGCGGGTATTATTTTATGTTTTTAATTTTTTATTTATACTAAATGATATATTTGTAATATTTAGACATAAATTTAGATTGGAAATTAATTTTATAGTTATAATAAAAATTAAGATTAAATGTTTAACAAAATATTTTGATATAAATTTTAAATTTTCTAATTAAAATAATATAGAGATTGGTCATAATTTTTTCCAATTCCAAAATCTTAACATTCTTTAAAAAATATAAATGAATAAAATATAATCTTGCGATGTTGTTGTTTATTTATATAGTTTGACCCGTGGCCGTATAAATATTTGTTTTCACTAAATTTTTCTTTGTACTACTGATAATATATATATATATATATATATATATATATATATATATGTATTTGTAAATTATATGTATTACATTATTGTTAATATAACATTTTAAAACAACAATTTATTTATTACTTAGATATGGAATAAATGTAAAGATAATTTATTATTCACCAAATTTTAGAAGTTAACGTAATTATAGGATAAGTTTCTGTGTTTTATAGGTATATTAAATATTTGAGAGTGATTATAGGTTAGAACTTATTGTCAGCAAATATATTCTGTTTAGATATTAAGTTTATTTTGGCTAAATAAAAAAAATTAATAATCATCTATTGGTATAGGTGCTTTATCTCTATCATTGATTAAGTCATTAAAGATAAAATAAATAACTTTCTTCTATGTCAAGATGTTGTTGCCGATCTTTAAGGAAAAATCAGAGTGAAAAAACATGCATTTAATAATTTAAAAAGACAAGATTTTTTTTAGGAATGTTAATTAATAGGTTCAGTGGTATGGAAGTGTAATTAAAATTGAAAACTCATGGGCATTTCCTAAGTGTACTTCTCTTTTAATAATAGAGATAAAACAGCTAGCTATGAACAATGGATGATGATGGCATGATGCATAGGATTATTTTCATCATTAACCTTTTATTCACTTCGATTGATGGAAAATGTATCTGATAGCATGTCGTTGACGTAGTTGTAGGTCCTCGTGTTGGTAAAAAACAAGGAGTAATCCCACTTAGCTATTAACACTCTCATCATTGTTATAACACAAAGTACAGATCTTTACTGTATGCCTAGTAATATTGTTATGATCAACTTTATATCGTATATGATTTATTCCATTTCAAACATTGTATTAAACTGAGAACATAATCATCAAAAAGATATGTCAAACGATGGAAAATTTACTTTGCGATGAATGAATTTAGCTTTCTCAACCATTGAATGAGCTCAATCCTATCTTTATTCATCATATACTCATGCAAGAAAAAGCAAAGCTCCGAGTCTATCCCTCTCACTCGCAAAAACTCTTTAACCGCTGTCTGAAAATCATACTTCAAACTCCTGAAAAGAAACAAAAAAAAAATATCACAAGTATCAGTAACTGCATTTAACTAGAGCTAACGCTGTAAATCTAATTCACGAATAAGAAGACTACACCCTAAGTGATTTAAGAAAACAGAGAGATCTGTACCCGAACTTTGGTCCCATGTAAGGCTGACCAGTGATTTCATCACGTTTAAGCATGTAAAGGTTTTGAATTTCGATACGGTTAGGCCAGACGGAGCAAAGAAACTCCATGTCCTCACTCCCATCAGCCTTGGAAATGTCAACAAGCAAGCTGACGTGAAGACGGACGTCGCGGCCCGAAGCATCTAAACCGGTACGTGGAACAGTCATAAACCCATCGAACATAGTCGCTTCCATTTTGATGCTTTCCTCTTCTCCAAACTTCCCTTTCATCACAATGCATTGCTCACCGGGACGATCCTCAACAGAGAATGACTTGAACTCAGTCGCTGGCTGCATTAAGTTTTTTTTTTAAGTCAGAAACAACAATCAGACAAGAACACGATCTCTTCCCATTTGCTTTGATATTGAAAAAAAACAGAACCGTAACTCTTGTCTTTGTCTCTCCCTCATCAAATCTACTTCACTAGAAACAAACAAGATTTGTCTAAACCAACAAAGCATTCTACACCCAACCCAACACAAGTGGAATCTAAGATTAGCATTCAACCCTAAACCCTAAATCATAAACCCTAAAACCTGATTTCTAGATATTGAAAATTAACGAAATGGGATGATACCTGATGCGGAGGAGCGTATTCCGATTGATACTCGATCTCGTTTCTTATGATTCGGAGGAGGTTGGACCGGAAGGGAGAGTTCGCCGACGCGATCATCGCTGAGTAGGATCGCCGCGAAGCAGCGATGTCTCGTGATTGGAGAGCTGGCAACAGAGAATTGCATCGAGCCGGAGAAAGAGATGGAGAATGAGGATGAAAAATGCGAGCTTTCGAAAGAGTGCGGAGGAGAAGAGCCATGGAGGTTTTCATGGTCGCCGCCGTCGCCGACTTTAGGGCTCTGTTTGAGTGGTTTTCTGATTTGAGGAGGAGGAGGTGGTGGTTGGAGTTTCGATTGAGCTTAACCGGAATTGAACCGAATCGAAATAGCTGGACCCGGTTGTGGTTTTTATTTTAAATGCAAGAAAGAACCAATGGGCTTCCTTGAAACTATCTACTAGTTATGTATGGGCCTTTTAAATTATTGGAAATAGAAAGGCCCATTTATCACTTGACTAGGGTTTCCTCTTATAAGTTAAAGAAGAAACGTTAGTCGCCACTTCTGCAGTAGTTCTACTCGTTTAGCTTCGGAGCTGCAATTCGCACGACGTCAAGATGGTAAGCCTCTCTCTCTGGTTGTTTTCTATCAATTACTGGTTTCTCCTGTTTGAAATTGAACTTAAGAGCTTTGCTATTAGTTAGTTAGAAAATCAAACGAAAGTATTGATTTTTTTGTTATGTTGTCTTCTGTATGAAATGGAAACGAAACACAGCCGTCGCACAAGTCTTTCATGATCAAGAAGAAGCTGGCCAAGAAGCAGAGGCAGAACAGGCCTATTCCTCACTGGATTCGTCTCCGTACCGACAACACCATCAGGTTCCACACTAATTTTTGTTTTTGTTTTCCTTCCTATCTTTCTAGTGAGTTAGGACATAGACAATGAGTTCAGAAACCTGAAAATTTAGCTGTCTGTGTGGATTGATTTAGGGAAGATATTTGCAGTTGTCTAAGTGGGTTGATGTAGTGAAGAGACATTGTTTTAGTCCGGAAAAAAAACAGGATATGTAGTTGTCTATGTGTGTTTTTATATATGGCAGAGACAGTGGATAAGTTCTGAAACCAGACATTGTTTTTTGTTCTAATGAGTTTTTTTGTTGATTTTTTCAGGTACAATGCCAAGCGCAGGCACTGGCGTAGAACCAAGCTCGGATTCTAAGTGAAAAGCTTCCTCCCAGAAGTGTCTTCTTTTCTGTTGTTGGTTTTTACCATTTCCTCAAGTTTTTATGGATTTACGGTGTGACATTTTCATTTCTCTGTATGACTTTTGTCTCGTTATGTTTGTTACCAAATTTCTATCTATAAAAAGCACTTCCTAGCAGTTTTGTTGTTTGGTTGATTCTATACCATGTTATGGCTACTCAGACCATGGTTTAGGATCTAGTTATCGCAGTTGTAACTTAGTACTTGCGTAAAATCACTCAAGGTCTTGTGTCAGACTCGTTATTTGTTCTGTAGAAGCGTAGAATTAGTCTCTGCTTATCTTATTGATGTCAATAACAGAAAGATAACACGCCAAACACAAAGAGTTGCCTCTCTGAACAAGTCCCATTGTAAAATTGTGAAAATTCAATTGTATCCTTTAGTGAAGAAGCAAGAGTTAAGTAACAAGTATTGTTTTCATCTGTATATAACACGATGGGAGTCTCCCAATGCATCAACGCCTGTGTAACACAATCAAACAAAGGGTTCCTTTTACCAAAATGTGTCTAGACGTTGCTACCGTATTCATTTAGCATCTCTTTCAATAAGTTCAAGAAGAAGCAATATGACTAAAGTAGCAATATGACTAAAGTTCTTATTGTCATCTTATGGAGGAAAGACCAAAGCTCAGCTCACGTTATGGTATGAGTCAATGATGGCATCAGCAAGGTACTCGCATTTCGCCATAGACAATCCAGCCAACGATATCCTCCCATCTTTAGTCATATACACATGCCACTTGTTCGTCATGTTATCACTCTGCTCATTCCAAAACAAAAGAAACACTAAAATCATAAAAACCGTTGTCTCAAGTCTCAACAGCGCCAAAGAGTAAGACATTTTGAGCAATAAACACATACCTGAGCTTTGTTGAGGCCAGTGAATGAGAACATGCCAATCTGCTTCAGAATGAAAGACCAGTCCTTACCACTCTCGTCTTTCGAAACCAAGCTATCGTACAGCTCCTGTCTCACAGTCTTTATCCTCCCCGCCATCATCTCCATCTCAGCTTTCCACTCACCAAACATAGCTGCATCTCCCACAACATTCGCCACGATCCTCGCCCCATGAACCGGTGGGTTCGAGTACATAGGCCTAGCAATCCTCTTCAACTGGCTCTTCACCCTGAAAGATCACTCTTGAAAAATTTCTGTAAATAATAATAAGAATCTTGATCTAAGTGTTTTTTTTACCTAGTAGCAGCATCGGCTGATGAGCAGACAACATTGATAGCACCTATTCTTTCAGCATAGAGACCCAAGTTTTTACTATACGACTGAGCAACAAAGAACTCCATCCCACGCTCAGCAAATAACCTCACGGATGCTGCATCTTCATCAAGGCTTCCACTAGCAAACCCCTGGTAAATATAAGTGTGCATGTAATGTAGTAGCATCAAAAACAAGTTAACTCTACTCATAAGTGTAGGGAATGTGATGATGCCTACCTGGTAGGCAACATCGAAAAACGGGATATGGTTCTTCTCCTGAATGACATCAGCTATTTTCACCCATTGTTCTGGTGTTGGGTCTATTCCAGTTGGGTTGTGAGCACATCCGTGTAGCAAAATGAAAGATCCTTCTGGCGCTTCCTGTTCCGTTTCAAGAATCAAATTCATGATGGATAAGTCTTTGATAGTTTATGAGAAATGATCATCAGATAAAGAAGAACAAACCTTAATATCTTGTATCATCCCATCAAAGTCCAAACCAATAGTTTTAGGATCATAGTAACGGTACTCAGACCATGGAACTTTGGCATCATTGAAGATGTTCTTGTGATTACCTGAAGTAGTAGTATTTGTTTGTCAGTGGATTAAACATGTTACTTCTGAAAGTGTTATGTATTTATGGTCATCACTACAACGCACCCCATGTTGGTGCTGATATGAGAACTTTAGCTCCAGGGAAGTAACGCTCAATAAGAGCCGCTGCTAGTCTCAGCGAACCTGTTCCCGAAAGACCCTGAATGGTTGCAACCTGGTGATCCAGAGCCAGAATTAGCTTAAAAACAGTGATCTATGGGTTACTAAAGCATAGCTGAGAGGAAAGGAACATCAAGAGAAGATACTTTTTGTTCCTTAATAACAGGATGACCAGCTCCAAAAAGCAGCTCAGCAGTGGCCTTGTTGAATGCAGCCAACCCTTCGATTGGTAGATACTGCAGTTTTTTTTCATCCAAGCTTGAGTAAGTTTTTTTTTAGCATATGATACTAATTGCTTTTATAACACACATTTTTCAAGTTACCTCTTTATTATCTCCTCTCTCCAGCATCAAGTTCTCGGCCTAAAAAAAAAAAAGAAAATTACGGAGCTTAACTAACACTTATCCGATAATCATCAAAAACAGAAGTAAGAGAGAAAGGCTAATAAACTTCCAACCTTTTGAACGACATTAAGCACATAAGGCTGGAGTTCCTCAGTTCGATACGCGCCAACACCGAGATTTAGCTTAAGCTCGTTAGTGTCAGCTTTGAATGCTTCGCTGACTCCGAGGATAGGGTCTGGTGGTGCCATTGTTATACCCTCGAAACGAGAAGGCTTCGCTGCAACCGACATGGTCACCCGACTAAGCGACTGAAACCAAATGCCATTTTAATCAGACATGCTAATGCAGATATTACAAACTAGAGTTATATCAAACTTCGCTTTAAATGTCATTTAGATTGTTTATTTCAAGTCAGAGCGATAACGAAGTACCTTTGTTCTCGGGAAGGGGTTCGAACCTGAAGTTCCAAGCTTTAGCTTATCCTGTTCAAGTACAATCAGAAAACAAAGGTTAAGTATTGTGAATAAACAGATATGGAATCATTCTGCCTTACTGGTAAGAGCTAAGCCAATAGTTTGTCTGCTAATCTTACATTGGTCTAATCTCTTAAAGGACGACTAAGAAAAAGTACCTTGTTAATGTCACGCGGTAACAGAGAAGTAGAACCGAGAGAGATCATTGAAGAAGCCATTGAATCGCTACGGATCAGAAAAAAAAACGCTGCAACAGATCCTAAGTCAATGACAGTGAACTTAATAGTACGCGGATAAGCAGTTCAGAGAGATCATGAGAGAAATGATTAATCACCTAAACTTCGTTACAACAGCGCGGTATTGAAACGATCGGATCGAGATTAGTGTAGAAAGAACAGTGGATCACGAGATGATATGCACGAAGTTAATTATTCTAGGCTTGTCTTGAGAGAGGGTATAATAGTCACACCACGGTTTTTAAAATCTAGAAAGTACAAAAGAGTTTGGATTCTGTCTGGATAGTAGTTGATGACTTTGTAACAGTTCAAAGCTGATGTAATAACAAATTCGATAATTAGAAGTGGATACCCCTGCGAAACCTCTGTTCTCACATTTTCACCCACCATAGTTCTTTAAGTAATCAGATCAAACCCTTTATATACTCATATCGCTGATTGATGATATAATAAAAGCAGAGTAAGTAAGGAGATGATTTTGCTTCTAAGCGGCCCATCATCAACCAATCTCTGTCCATTATCATGATTCTTTGGGCTATACATACATTCTAAAATGTTTTGAGCTGCAAACCCAACCAAAATCAAAACGTGATGCATATGTTTCCGGCAATTAGATTAACGCCATAAAGAACGTTCATAGGTTGGAGAGAGCGTTCAGAAACCACGAACCACATCTTCATGTGTGTGCATTATGGGAATTGGTCCGGTCAATAGAGTAAATAGGTTAAAATATGAAGGGTGAGTTTCAAGGAACGTGTTAATGTCTTGTCGTAATGATGATATATGGACCCACTCCACGCAAGAGAAAGCAGCTGACTCAAATGAGAGACGCACATTCTTGGTAAGGGTCGTCGTGGGATCCAATCACTCTCGGTTCCAAATCCACTTAATAATTTTCATGCGCCTCTTTCACGTTAAAGCTGAATATTAAGCATACTTTAAATATAAGTTAATATTTTGGTCGACCACTTCTTTCATTTCAAACGTTGTTGTCTTTTACCTATTCCCAACGCAAATATTCTAATTACCTTTTATATAAATTCCTATATCCATCTAAAAATATCTGAATTTTGGTGGAGAATAGTCGATATACATACATGTCTATTTCATTTTTAATAGACCGACCAACTTAAGATGTACCAGATATGCTCTAGTCTAATTAGTAGTTTAATATTGTTTTAAATTTTAATGGTGGACCCTAAACCAAAACAATCTCTATAATATTAGTTGAGAAGTCAGTTTCCTATGTGTCGCGCTCACGTTAATTCTCACGATGGTTGATTACATTGATACCCTTAATAAATTAAAAATATTACATTTAATACCTATTATTTTTTTAAATTTCCTTTTTGAAAATTTCCATATAATATATATATTAAAAAGGAAAATTTATAAATTTTAAAAATCAAATTTAAAAACGAAAATATATGTATATATAATAGGATTTCATTAAAAGGAAATTTCACAAGATAGTAGTATTCTATTTTAAAAATATTTTTAAATAACATAAATTATAATTTTGAAGTAATAAATACTTATTTTATATCTATTGTTTCTTAGATGAAAATATATATATTTGTATCTAATGTGACAAATTTCAGAAAAATAATCTTGATATTAGAAAATGAAATATTATTTATTTAAAACATAATTTAAACAATAAAAATATATATATCTATCTATGAATATAATTTAGAAGTCAGTTTCCTATGTATCGCGCTCACGTTATTTCTCACGATAGTTAATTACATTGATACTTTTAATGAATTAAAAATATTACATTAAATACTATTATTTTTAGTTTCCTTTTTAAAATTTTCCATATAACATATATATTAAAAGGGAAAAAAATATAAATTTTAAAAATCGAATTTAAAAACAAAAATATATGTATATATAATATGATTCATTAAAAAAGGAAATTTTACAAGATACTAATATTCTATTAAAAAAAAAAACATAAAATATACTTTTGAAGTAATAAAATACTTACTTTATATCTATTGTTTCTTAGATGAAAAATATATATTTGTATATAATGTGATTTTATAAAAACAAAATTTCAGAAAGATAATTTTGATATTAGAATAAGATATATTATTTATTTTAAAACATAATTTTAAGAAATACAAAATATATATTTTCAAAGTAATATAAATATTTTGATATATCTATCTAATTTATTAGATGATTACATAAAATAATTAAGTAACATAAACTAATCAACCTTATATCTAAAATAATAGATTATATTAAAATTAAGGAAGATAACAACCATCCTAAATGAAAATAAGAAAATTAATCAAATTTTTAATATATTTAGAATAAAAAATATTATAGTTGAATTCAGAGAAATAAATGCAGTCCAATATACCTAAATGATAACTAAATCGACTAGATATAACATATCTAAAATCATATGTCTAATTAAAGTAATGCAATATTATTAATATAATTTATGCATAAAATTATAAATTAAATTTAAAATTAAATAATGTAGCAATCAACTATTATATTACATTTATTTTATAAATATTTATATCCGTGCATGAGCACGGGATAATCACCTAGTACGAAGTAAACGGACAAACGGTGTACGTAATCCACATCATAACTTTTGCAACACAAGGTTAAGTACATATTGATTTTGAAATCGTATAATTTAAACAAATGCAATGATATACAATGAAGATTATATGTCTAAAACGTTAATGTTCATAGACATGCGTGAATTTGGTTAACTTCAGGGTTTGTGTCAGTACTGTTCGTACCATTAAGACCAAGGATTCTGATGATTGTGTGCTGCCTCAAATATGTGCATGGTGTCGAATATGCTTATATATGTCAGCATGTCGTATACAACGTCTTCGATTGCATCACTTGCATTATGTCGTTATTAACTAGTCATACACACAATATTCTATATATCGTCTGTTTGGTGCACAAATCAACACGTTCGATCGCACTTAAATATGAACCTGTTACATTTCAGAAAAGATCATATCAACCGTAGCATCGTTATCGCATGTTAATTGTTCATTTTAATAGTTTTCAACCAATCTGTTAATGTTTACGAATCTCTAACAATCTGTTGTTTTTTTCTTTTCTAACATCTTATTAATCTAATACAAAAGTTTATTCTCTAATTTATTATTACTATGACATGTTATCGTTTACATAATAATTTTATAGTAATTCTTAGTACTAGTTACTGGGACATAATATTATTTATGGATAGAGTAAGAGTAAAGTTTACTCAAAGGTCGTCGCCAAGGTTTGCTTCCAGATTTATTTACGCCTCTCATCCAAGGGGATTCTTAGACCATCATTATTGGTGTCCTCCTCTCTCTCCCTTAACTAAGGGCTTTTTTTTTTTTTTTTTTTTTTTTGTTCGGTAGAGAGTAAGGGCTCGCCCTTAAATAAGGGCTTTCTCACTCTCTTTTTTCTCGGTCCCCGCGTTATTCCCCTTAAGGGCTTTGCTAAGGACTTCCCAATATTGATGCTCTTATTTTATTTCTTTAAACGGCTGCGTTTTCCAGCTCTACTGACGCCATCATTTTCGTTAGGTGACGTCAGCAGGTTTTCACAGGGAGAAGAATAAAGTTTTTCCCATCTAATGGTTCAGATTTGTTTTTCATGTTAATCCAAGGGTGGTAGTTTCTACCTTCACAAAAGCGTTTTTGATGTTTGTTAATGGAGAGATGAATCAAAAAATCCTCTGTTCACCAACTTCTTCAAATAAATAAACAAACAAAACAAACATACCATTTCTCATTTCTCTACATCCTCTGCCACTTCTCCCTATTTACCTTTTTTTTCTTCTTCAGACCAATCTGAAGATCGCTCGACTTCATCGTTCACTTGGTCGGGCTTTGACTCTTGACTTGTTCGAACACTCACTTTTACGTTCTGTCGGATCAAATCTTCTCTCTACACCAAGGTAATTAAGAACGGTTTTACTCTTCTGGTGATTACGCTCTGATTAGTTACTTCTTCGATTATTAACGTTTATTTGTTATATATGCATGGTTTTAATTCAAATAGCCCGTAGATTTCGGAACTATGATTCTGTGAATTGCAGAAATAAAATAAAATAAAAAAGCTGTAGATTTTAAGTTTTGACTTGGAGATTATTGTCTCTTTCTTTTAACTCCACATCTCACGTACTTGTATAGATTGATACTTCTGCGCCGATCTTCTATTCTGCGCCGCCGTCTGCATTCTCTGTTTTGGTCATATCTGATTCGAATTGGGTTCTCTTCAAAAATAGGAAAAAAGGCTCGTCCTTTTACTCTGTTCTGATTGACAGTCTGGTCAACGATGGAGTCAACAAAGGTTTGCATGAACGCACAGTGTGGATCTACCTCCACGTCAGGGGACTGGAAGAGAGGCTGGCCGATGCGATCCGGCGAATTAGCCTCTCTCTGCGATAAGTGTGGGTAAGCGAACTAGAATATGTTTCCATTCAAAGTTGGTTTACTTTTCAGCTAAGTTTTTGTTGTTGAATGTTGGTATTGGTGGAGTTTAGGTCCGCATACGAGCAGTCCATATTCTGCCAAGTGTTCCACGCAGAGGAGTCTGGTTGGAGAGAGTGTAGCTCATGTGACAAGGTTAAATTAAAATAGACAATAAGCTTAAAACCTTGTTTTTGCGCTCAAACATGTTTTGATTTTGTGTTTTTTTTTTCAATCTTTAATCAGCGTCTTCACTGTGGATGCATTGCTTCTAGATTCATGATGGAGCTTCTAGATAACGGTGGTGTTACATGTATAAGCTGCGCCAAAAAGTCCGGACTATTCTATGTAAGACTATATATATATATATATCCCCTCCCTTGTTCTTGGACTCTCTATGACTATACTCATACAATCTCTCTTACGCACAGATGAGTGTCTGCCATGAAACTAACGGTAGGGACTTCCCTACATTTGCTTCAGCAGAGCATGTAAGCAGTGTTCTCGAGAGGACAAACCTCAAGCACTTGCTTCATTTCCAAAGAATCTCCCCCACGCAACCTTTTCTCCAGATGAAACAAGAAGAGTCTCTCCTTCCCGCGAGACTAGACCCTCTCAGACACAAAAAAGAATCGCAAGAATCATCCGCACACCCCAACCTGAGCATCTCCCTTGGACCTACGCTCATGACAAGTCTTCCATTTCACGACGCTGCCGTCGTCGTCGACGACAGAAGCAAAACCACTCCCATCTTCCAGCTCGCATCATCTCGGTCTAGACAACTCCTTCCAAAGCCTGCAAACTCAGCTCCTGCTCCCGTGGAGAGCAGCATCGTGTCGCAGATTCACGTCGCTCGGCCTCCTCCGGAAGGTCGAGGCAAGACTCAGTTGCTTCCACGTTATTGGCCTAGGATTACTGATCAGGAGCTCCAACAGTTATCTGGACAGTATCCTTATTACTATGTTTTTTTTTTTTTTTTTTTGCAATATTGTTCTCAATGCTAAGGTGCGGTGTCCTTAAGACCTTAACTGATTTATTCTCTCTCAAAGCTCAAACTCCAAAATTGTACCGCTCTTTGAAAAAGTTCTGAGTGCAAGCGATGCTGGTCGTATTGGTCGACTGGTTCTTCCTAAAGCATGTGCAGAGGTAACTTGTTTTCTTCCGTTCCCCTAAGTGGTTAGTATCAGAGCTAAATTAATCTTTTTTTTTTGTGTGTGGTGGTGATTTTAGGCGTATTTTCCACCGATCTCTCAACCTGAGGGTCTCCCGTTGAAGATACAAGATATAAAAGGGAAAGAGTGGGTGTTCCAGTTTAGGTTTTGGCCTAATAATAACAGCAGGATGTACGTTTTGGAGGGTGTGACTCCTTGCATACAGTCTATGCAGTTGCAAGCTGGTGATACTGGTAACTTTTCAATACCCTTTTGTTGCTTTCGTTACATATACTCATTGACATGTTGTTGGAAACCCCCCCCCCCCCCCCCCCCCGGGTAATACTAGTTTGGTTAGGAGTTGAGTTCGATTCGGTAATTTTTCTGTTTTTTGTTCGGTTTGGCACTCTGTTATTTATGTTTCTTTATGAAAGAAGTTCTAACCAAATCATAGCAAAAACCCGAACCGAACTAACAAAACTAACTCAAATTTCAAACCGAACTAACCAAATTTACCTGAAATTGACGAACTTATCCTAAATTTTAACAAAACTAAACCAAAATCCACTGAAATAAAAAAATCTGTAGAATTTTCAAAAACCGAATACCAGAACCGAATCAAACCAAACTTTATTTTGGGTTAATTCGTTAAGATTTAGTTGAACCGAATTAACCGAACCCGCATGCATATCTGTTATTATGATTGTATCTGACATTGGCACTAAGCGTCTTCTATCATTTGTGATGTGTTGTTGTGTTCTATGGTACTTTTTAATTACTTCTAAAGTTTTGAATTTTTTTCTTGATATATGCAGTAACGTTCAGCCGCACGGAACCTGAAGGAAAACTCGTAATGGGATACCGTAAAGCGACAAACTCTACAGCAGCACAGGTAATAAAAGCATGCCAGTTTCATGTTGAAATGATAAGCAACTGTGAAGTTATGCTTTTAGTGAAATGTTTTTTTTTCTGTGGTTTCCTCAGATGTTCAAGGGAAGCAGTGAACCCAATCTGAACATGTTTTCCAACAACTTGAGTTCGGGATGTGGTGACATCAACTGGTCTAAACTTGACAAGTCTGAGGACATGTCAAAGGACAGCTTACTTCTCCAGCCGTCCCTGATCTCTGCTAGGAAACGTGTTCGAAACATTGGCACTAAGAGCAAGCGACTGCTCATTGATAGCGTGGATGTTCTTGAACTGAGATTAACTTGGGAGGAGGCACAGGAACTGCTGCGGCCTCCTCAATCTGCTAAACCGAGCATCTGTACAGTGGAAGATCACGATTTTGAAGAATACGATGTGAGTTGCTCTTTACCTGTGATTTTTTTCCCTCTAAAGCAGCTAAGACCATTGCACTGTATTCATGTACTTGATGCTACGCAGGAGCCACCAGTATTTGGGAAGAGGACAGTCTTTGTGTCACGTCAAACAGGGTGAGGCCTCTCCATCTACTGATAGATAGGATCAGTAGAATTTTAACCAACACTTGGAATTACAAAAGAACTGATGAAATAATAATGAACATCTGATTGTTTGGTTCTGATATGCAATCCCTTGAATTCTCAGGGAACAAGAGCAATGGGTTCAGTGTGATGCTTGTGCTAAATGGCGACGCCTTCCTGTGGATACTCTTCTTCCACCAAAGTGGTTGTGCTCTGATAACCTGTTGGATCCTGGCAGGTAAACGAAGTTGCATGCATGTTCATGTGTTTAGCCTAGAGTATAGCTTAGCACAGAACATTGCACATTTGAGACCACTAATTTGAGTTGCTATTTTTATCATCAGGTCTTCATGTTCTGCACCTGATGAACTCACCCCAAGAGAACAAGATACACTTCTCCGGCTGAGTAAAGGTATTATGATCAGTCTGTTTCATTAGAAACTTTTTCTTACATTAGAAACTAAAGTTTCGTTTGCACAGAGTTCAAAAGGAGGAGACTGGCGTCATCAAACCAGGAGGAGGCATCTGCTCTGGACACTCTAGCCAATGCAGCCATCACCACTACAGGCGAACAAGGAGAAACCGAGGTTGCAGCCACGACCAAGCACCCGAGACACCGAGCAGGGTGTTCGTGCATCGTCTGCAGCCAGCCGCCGAGTGGGAAAGGCAAACACAAGCCTTCATGCACTTGCACGGTGTGCGAGGCGGTGAAGAGGCGGTTCAAGACGCTCATGATGCGGAAAAGAAACAGAGAAGAAGCAGGACAGGCAAGCCAGCAGGCGCAGTCAGAGTGCAGAGAGGAGACGGAAGCAGAGAGCATTCCAGCGGTTGAACTGCCAGCTGCTGCGGCAGGGGGGAACATTGACTTAAACTCAGACCCAGCTTCTCGAGTGAGCATGATGAGTCTTCTGCAAGCTGCAACGTTTCCTCTGGAGGCGTATCTGAAACAGAAGGCTGTTCCAAATACAGCGGCAGAACAGCAGAGTAGTGATATAGTAAGCACGGAGAACGGTTCATCCTCAGCCGCGCAAGAACATGACAGAGACACAAGCGGAGCTCCTGAGCCATTGAATTAACTTATTAACCCCCACTTTGGAATCCTTTATGAGTATTTATTGTTCAGAGGTGTGTTTATTAATGTATACAACTTTCTTCATTTTTAAATTGGTAGAGTGGTTAAGACTATTCTGCCAATTGTTTATTTTTCTTCTTGTTTTGGTTGTTGGTGTGTAGTGAGGCTTGAGAGAGAGAGAGAGAAGAATATTGGTGAGGTTTTTATATAAGACAGCCAACATAATCTGGAGATATTGTAATATGTATATGTGGTTCATTTTTGGTGCAAATGATGTCTCTCTTATAGGTTTTACTTGTTTTATATTCATATGTATCTGTGGCGCATTTGAGAAGATGGTTAACTAAGAGATTGTAATGGTACAATAATGTCTCTTGCCAATGTTGTTGTCTATATCTTCTATATGCTCTTCACATCGTTGCTTATTTAATGTCCCATCTATGTAAAATAAGTGACATTTGCTAATCAATACAAGATCGAATTATAGAAGAAGTTTACTTGTCACTTAGCCTTCTTGACATGAGGATCTGTAACCATCGCTGGATCAAGGGTTGTTTGGGGATCCTTAGGCAATTTTTTAGTGACAGCTTGTACTCAGTTTGCTTGGGCTGGATTCTGCATGGCAGTATGTGTGCAACCCGGTTTGTTACGGTATTCATTATTTTCGGTTTAACCGGTTTTAATCTAACCGAAATGACCAATCCTCCATCTTCTAAAAGATCATGGATAGACCCCACAAGAAGTAAATAATTAAATCAGAGCAAATTTATAATTTGGGCCGGCCAAAGTTGAGTCGGCTCAATTGACTAATTCCGAAATCACTCGCACACAAACTACACGCCATTGTTATTGTCAAATACATATACGTGTCTTTTTCTAATTGATTAGCATTTTCTCGAACACATGGACCCTGCCTTCTTTTCTGTGAAAACCTACCTTTATTTATGACATTAATTAACATATATGACCCCACTAGCCTCAAAATTCACAATTATTTTTTACAATTTCCACTATTAAAATTCAGAGCACAAAGATTAGAAAAAAAACACCAAAGATCATGAGGTAGTTGTAGTAGTAATCTAAAGTTTATTATAATGATCATGATAACAATAAAGAATTAAAGATAAGATACTAATGGCGTGGTCAAAGTAAATGGACAAGTGGGTGTGGCAGTATGGTAAATAGATTGAAATATGAAGGGTGAGTTAGGCTATATATGACGGGAAGACAAAAAGATGAGATAGATATTAGGTGTAGAGCGTGGTGGGACCCCGCAAACGCGCAAGACTGATAGCTTGGGTTTCGGTAAGGTTGTCTCGTCGTGGGTTCCTCTCTCGACCCTAGAAAGAAACCACTTTATTTTCACGCGCCTCGTTCGTATTATAAAGTTGAATATGGAGTATAAAATAAAAGTAATTTTGGTCGACCACTTCTTTCAGATGATGTTTGTCTTTTACCTATTCCCAACACAAATAATTATAGTTGGTTCTTAATTTAAATAGATATATAAATCCTTGCTCCACCTAGGAAATATCTGAATTTTAATACTAGATTATAGTCCACATATATTATTCTATGTCCATTTCATTCGAATAGATGGAGCAATCTGCGAACTATATAATGTCAAATAATAGGGTTTTAAATGATAAAACTAAATCAATATGTATGCAAAAAACAAACAAACAAACACGTCAGTACAGATGTTTAAATACATTGAATTTAAAGTGGTAGAATAGTTATAAAAAATTAACTAATTGCTAGGTTAGTTGAAGTTTATGTGATCTAATTGTTAATAGACTTATAGACACAAACAAATCAAAAAGGTAATTTTTCCATAGGAAATTACATTTTGTTGGTTGTTCTATTACGGTCTGGTTAACCAGACTACCTCAAGCTTGAGTAATAGAATAGCCGTTTGCCGTAAAAAAAAAAAAAGTAATCAGCGGTTGAGCGAATTAGAAAGTTATAGTTTTTTTTTGGATGCATGGTGTATGAGAATAATGTGAAGTTTACTCAAAGGGTGAAGATATGTTCTTGATAAATAAAAGTCGCCAAATGCGCCGTTTGATACGGTCATGCAAAGCTACTTTACATAATTTTTATAATTGATAGGTTGGATGAATCATAAACAACAGCACAATAACCTTTATCATAAAATAAGTTCACGATAAGCTGAGTTATGACATGGTTTATCTTGTTATAGTTTAGATAAACCATAACACTTACCATATATATATCAAAAACAAATACATAATCTTTCTACCAGACAACGTTTATGATAACTTGAGTCATGTCATGGTTTATCTTGTTATAGTTAAGATAAACCATAACACTTACCATATATATATTAAAACCAAGCACATAATCTTTGTACCAGACAACGTTTTAAGCCATAGTGACATACTATTGAATCGATTAGGAAAATATACCTTACCGTGATTAATCAGTTTCCTTGGTAAAAAGGAAATGAATAAAATAAATAATTATAAAGGGAAAACAGTTTTTAAGGAAAAAAGAATAAAAATGAAAAAGAAAAAGGCAAACAACTTAGCGCGTGGAACCACGGACGTTAAGCGAGAGTAGTTTAAAAAACTAACTCCAAGCTGTTTCGGACACGCTGGGGCAAATCGTGTATAAAAAACATCGTTCGTCCTCTTACAACATCCACCACACATGTATTCATCTCCTTCTTCTAAATTATCTTTCCTCTTCTTCCTTCTAATTTCCCCAAGAGACAATTAGCCCTTTCAAGTAACCATGGGCGTCGCTGTTCTAAATCCCCAGGACTGTCTGAAGCATCCTCTGTCTCACATGAAACATCCACGCAACCCTAGCGCATGCCCCAACAGGCAGAAAAAAACGGTCTCAAACCGCACGCGCCGTAGCCCGCCGCGAAAACAAACATCACCATCTCCTCATGTATCGCCGCCGCTTCCTCCTCTCGCTGCGGCGAAGAAGAGCCCTAACAACAACAACGTTGGCCAGGTTAGAATCCTGAAGCGCGGCGAGGAGATCCCTAAGAAGACATCAGCAGATCTGGTCGTGGAAAAGCCAGATCTTGTCTCCACTCGTAGGATCGGACCGGATCCGGAAATGATTCCAAGTCAGATCCGTTTACCCGCCCGCAAATCGAAGACGGTGCCGTTTTACGCCGGTCCCGTGACCATGACTTCTCCTCCTCCGAGCGACGTCCCTCTTCCGGCCTTTTTCGCCGCGAAGAAGAGCGTCTCTCTGTTCCAAGCCACCAACGCTACCAGCGAACTCATCAAGATTCTCCGCCTAGACATCGCGATCGCTTGACCGCTTATGTCTCATCTCAATCTGAGATCAATCGCGCCGATGTTTCCGCTGTTGTCCAAAACTGTTCCATTTTCGGATCGAATCTTCAGTAATAAAATCATCTACAGTCGATGAGTCGAGAAGATGAAGAAACGCATCTTCGTTATGAAACCGTTTCGAATCTTCCCTTATTTTTTCAAGGGGCAAGGTCGAAATATCTTTCTTAACAGGTCTTAGTTTCTCTTCGAGTCTAGTGTTTGTATAGAGTATTTGTTCATAGGCTTTTTCTTTTAAGTTGTGTCTTTGGGTATCATCTCCTGTTTTAGGTGTCTGTTTACTTTTAGGTTGGTCTTTCTTCTTGTTTCTCACCTTCCCTATAGTTCTAAGACAAAGTATCAGAGATATGTATCTTACTGGCAATATGCAGATTACAGTTTCTGTATTACTTTGTTCCTTCGATGTAAGATCAGTATTTCCATCTTTATATTAATTGAAATTAAGTTTTATTTGGCTTTTATTCCATGGTTTGTTCGAAGATTCCATCTTTATATTAATTGAAATTAAGTTTTATTTGGCTTTTATTCCATGGTTTGTTCAAAGTATTCTTCTATTCATCCCTAAACGTCATGAAGACATTGACATAGTGACATTCTTATGGATATGCTTAACAACAACTCAAAATATAAAATGGTTTATGCTTAACTCAATTGGTTAACTGGTTACACGTTTGAGAATATGTTTCTCTTATAACACGCAAAGAAACAGTGTTTATGTGTTCATATCTAATCTCACGCAAAGAAACAGCGTTGTAGTCTTTTCTGGTTAGTGATTAAAGATGTGCACACTTGATCCTTGTGAGAATTTTTAATATAGTCATCGTTCTTTCATCTTTGATTTGTCTCTATCATTCTGTACAAATTATAAATTTTGTAGGTTGTACATCATACATGCCACTTGGTTGGTTCAAGTTTTAAGATACCAGCTTTCATGGTTGAGCGGCCCACCTCAACCCTATCTAAAGCCCATGACTTTAGCTGTACAGCTTACTTAAAATTGATGACATTTTTAAAAGGAACCTGCATTCGATTTTCACAAAATATCATAAGGTAATCTAATACAATCAATGATAGAAACTCTAGTTAATGTATGGGACCCTATACTTATCTGCAATTTAACAACTTGCCTTCTTGTCTTTTTTACTTCGCATCAAAGCATATTGACGGTGTTAACGGAGCTGGTTGGCACTAGGCAGTTGTCAATTGTTCATTGGTTGAACGTTACGTGTTAAATAATAAATCTCCAATAAGCCAGCAGCCACATCAGTTTCTTTTCGTTCCTTTGCATATGAAATAATTAAAAATGTTTAAATCCATAAAATAGCAAGGAACATAATTGATGGTGCCCCAATAAGCAAATACTGATTTTATGGATTTAAAACAGCAATTAAAAATGTATATTTTCGTTCCTTTGCATATGAAATAATTATTTCATATGTCAGACAAAAAAGAAGCAAGATTAACCCAATTGCAAAAAGAGGTTAATAGAGAATCTTTACATATAGTAAATATACACTTTCCTACCCATGTTATTTAATTACTTTATTATCTGAAAGTTAAATCCAAATCTGCATCTTGCATTATTTACTAAAATGTAAAAAAAAAAAAAACATTTGTTTCGAAAAATACAATGAAGGAAAAAAAAAGAATAATATACTGAGCCTCCGTATATAACACCATCCATCTATCTCTTTCTTCTCTGTTTCGATATTTCAACTTCCCTCTCTCTCTCTCTCTTCTGTAACTTCCCTTCTCTCTCTCTCGCTGCTTATCTGATTCCTTTTGATTGGTCAAGCTTCGATGAAGAAAGTTGCATCAACGCCAGCTAAGAAGACGACGGTTAAGGATCAGTGGGTGGCGGCTGCGATGACGGACGACCAGATGGTCGCAGAGCTTCTTTTACGTCTGAAACACGCGGGGACGGAGACTCCGTCGACGAATCCGGCTCCTCTGCGGTGGGGAATCCGTCAAAGGAGGTCGCGGTCCTCGAGATTCGGCGGCGGTGGCGTTACGTTGAAGAAGGATGCGGATTCGGTTAGAGGTAGTCCGAAGACGCCGCTCTCCTGGAGCGGCGGATCTGGAGGTGTCGGCGGCGACTCTGCGTCTCCCTCCGCCGAGGACACCAGTCGCCAAGCTAGCTGCTCCACGTCTACAGGATACGGATCTAAGGTACTTTCTCTTCCTCTCTCTCTCAAAACCGATTTAGTCTTCTCTTCTTCTCGACTGCGAAATCCAGCAGCGGCTGAGAGATACAAGTCCTTCAACCTCTCTCTGGATTTGACGGAGATATCACGTCCGTCGCCGGTTCGTAGTTGAGATGATCGTTCTTCTCATCTTTCTATTATCTCTTAAATGTCCCATAACCACCCTTCTTCATCACTCATTCTATGCTGACGTCATCTCTCTCATGCCTGAAACCTTGAAAAGAACTCGACGTAATATTCTCGCGGATCTCTTTGGTTTCCACCCATCTCCTTTTTACCAAATTTTCACCACCCCATGTTACTACGGAGTCTACGGCGGAGCCACCACCATATTTTCTCTAGCTCTACGTTTTAAACTAACTCTTCCATTCATTAAAGTCAAAAGCATTTTAAAGTTTATTTTCCTTTTTTTTCTTTATTTCTTGTCAATATTCTATCTCAAAGCTTAATACAGTAATAAGATCTGGTGTTTAGACGACGGTTAATCTTCTCGATTAACTTAACTCTCCGGTGTGAACCGGGGATTCAAGCAGATCTCCGCGTGTAGAGGCGTCTGATAAATTGGCCGGTTAAGGGACCAGTTAAGTTTTAAGTTTGTGTCAAGGAATAATATAAAGCTCCTTTAGGATTTACAGCTAGTTGGTCAAACGTGCTCGTTCGCATTACGTTTTGAGGTCCAAGACGATGTCGTTTTGGGTTAGAGGTGGGGGAGGGAGGGAGAGAGGCGAGATAAATCTTGTCGGAGAGATTGGGATCACGTGTGATCTTAAAAGAGTGATGACGCGGGATTTTCATGATGTGGCAGCACATCCATTCTATAAATTTCTTTTTTCCATTTGTGTTTGTGTTTCTAAAAAGGACATATTTTACTGTCTGAGATTCCTGACTTTTTTTTTTGTTTGAAATTTCTATTGTGGGAAAAGAAACTTTTACTAGTATGTTAAATAAAGATCTTGGCTTTGATTATAAAAAGTAAAAGATCTATAACAGTTGTCCTTACTCGTCAGCATAGAATTGTCTTCATTGATAGTATAATATCTTCAAAATGGTAAATCTGGCATTTTACATCAAAATACATTTACTTGTTTCGTTGGGGCTAATCAAAGGCGCTTATTTTGTTGTTGCAGGCTTTCCCCGCAAACGAGTTTACCAGTTCTTTTTCCAAGAGATTGAAGAAAAACAAGGTATATATAACTCTGCTTCGCCTATTTACTTGAATTTTTAAGTACCTTTTAGATCGGGGCTGAGTTTAATAAAAAAATATTTTAGCAGTCATCTTCTGAGCTTAAACACGAAGAGAACTTGAAGTTGAAGGAAAGACTCCACCTTGAACAGGTACTTTCTCTTTTCTCTAACCATTGTTTTTATCATATTATATGACCTCGCTCATATTTCTAATATATCCGGTATCGTCTACAGGAGATTGCTAGTCTCCGAGCAACGTTCGACCAACAAAACGTAAGGAACCAAAGGTTGAAGAGGATTAAGGTGAATGTTTCGAGCCATTTGATTTTTACTAACCATTTTTCATAGTATTTTGATCTTCCATATTCTCCCTCTTGTGCTGGTCTTAACTGAATTCTGTCTTCTTGTTTCAGCTTGACTTAAACTCAGGCCGTGTCAAGAACGAGACTCCTGTTGATCTGATTCGTAAATCACAAGGCGAATCAAAACCTTGCCGAATAGAGGGCAAGACCGCTACCTCCGAGAGCTTCTTCTCCCTCCCTGACCTCAACATAACACCATCCGAGGATGAGTTATTGTATGGAACTTCTAGCTAAGTAACAAGATTTTATAGATCTCTATTTGATTTACAATCTAGAAAGGGAGCCAGAGACTTTAACAGTTAAAAGTGAATGTATATTGTCTCTTCCCATCATTCTTGTTTTCTACTTTCTTGCTTTTATGGGGGTAAAACACTCATTGCTTCTTGTTTTTTACAGAAGAAAGTGAATGTTACGTTGTCGTTGTTTGGTTCTCTCTCTTTTTAATCTTTAGTTCTCTCTCTTTTGAATCTACCCCTTGGAGGAAAAAGTAGGACAACTAATAATAGACTTTTGTGACTTCAAACTTCTCTTTTATTCAAATTTAAAAGTTAACCCCCTTGTTTCCTGCTCAACTAACCCAAGACAAGAGAGATCTCTATCCATCTCGTGGGCCATGATTATTCTACTTAAGTATAAGTTTTCCCAATTGTTTTTCTTTTTTTGTGCGGTGTAGTGTACTTATTGGTGGTTCATCGGCGTGTCGATGAATATAAAAGAAAAACAAATGACAACTTGTGATTAGGCCACTAAATTTTGTCTCGGTCTTTTGGTATAGATCCAAATTATTTATTACTGTTGATAAACACACAAATGTTTGGTTCTTACTGTTTCTTTGTAACTGAGCTTATTGTTTATACATGTCAAAAACATGTAATTTGAGGGAAAATGGAATTTTAAATGAAAACTTTCATATACCATAATTAAAAGAAAAAAAAATATTACACATGCTAAAGTATCCAAAACGAGAAGCAACTGAGAAAGTAAAGTATATATTTTCAAATTATTTGCAGTTGACATTAAGTCACGGTTGGTCTGGAGGAAAAAAAGAAAAGAAAAAGACACGGTTGGTCTAGAGGAATAACTAGCGGAAAGAGAAAAGGAGTCTTTTTTTTTATTTTTTCTCTCTCCAATCCCCAAAAACGCAGGAAAACAATGTCGTTTAACAGCTCCCACCTCTTTCCTCCGCAGGAAGAGCTCCGACACTTCTCCGATCAATCACACCAACCACCGTCGCTTCTCAACCTCCCTCCCACCACCACAGCCACTTCAAACTCCGATTTTACCCATCCGCATCGCAACGGAGACAGTCCCGCCGCCGCCGCTGCTGCTGCTACGAACCGACGGTGGCTCTCATTCCACCACACGGAGATCCAAAACACCGGTGAAGTGGATCCTCCTGAAGTCAACGACGCCGCCGACGGTGAAACGATACACGGAGGTGAAGAAGACTGGAGGAGGGCTAGCGAGAAAGGTGCGATTTTGAAACATCCAATGTACGAGCAGCTCTTGGCAGCCCACGTGGCTTGCCTTAGGGTTGCTACTCCCGTTGACCAGATTCCGAGGATCGACGCGCAGCTCAGTCAATTACACACCGTAGCTGCAAAGTACTCGTCTCTTGGTGTGGGTATGGACAACAAGGAGCTTGATCATTTCATGGTTAGTTGGATAAAGGAGCTTCCTTTTTTTTTATCTGCTTCTTACTAAAAAAGGACCTTTTAAGACACAGAAACATACTCTGTTTTGTATGTCTTATGGTTGAGAATCTCACCTTGTTTTATGATGATGATGCAGTCACATTATGTTGTGCTGTTATGTTCTTTTAAAGAACAACTCCAACACCATGTCTGTGTCCATGCATTAGAAGCGATTACAGCTTGTTGGGAGATCGAGCAGTCACTACAATCCATAACGGGTATGTGTGTCCCTTGTTGTCTTTCGCTATATCGTATGGTCTTTGTAATTTTGTATTGTGTGTGGTTGTAGGAGTTTCACCAAGCGAAAGTAATGGCAAGACAATGTCTGATGATGAAGAAGATGATAACCAAGTAGAGAGCGAGGCGAACATGTTCGATGAGACCTTGGACGGTTCAGATTGCATGGTGGGATTCGGTCCTCTTGTCCCAACCGAGCGCGAGAGATCCTTGCTTGAACGTGTGAAGAAGGAACTGAAGCATGAGCTTAAACAGGTAGTTGCTTAATCAAGTTGTTTCCATGTTACATCATCAAACACATTCTGCTGTTTATTCATGTGTGCTCGTTTATTAGGGTTTCAAAGAGAAGATTGTGGACATACGAGAAGAGATAATGAGGAAGAGAAGGGCTGGGAAGTTGCCTGGAGATACAACCTCTGTACTCAAGGAGTGGTGGAGAACTCACGCCAAATGGCCGTACCCAACTGTAAAAGCCTCTCTCAGCCAAAGACATTTTATTAGGACATTTCTGAAATGCTGTTTTTTTTTTTGGATTTTGTAGGAGGAAGATAAGGCAAGGCTTGTTGAAGAAACAGGTTTACAGTTGAAGCAGATTAACAATTGGTTTATCAACCAGAGGAAAAGAAACTGGAACAGCAACTCTTCCACATCGTCTACACTCTCCAAGAACAAACGCAAACGGTAATAACAAGATTTTTGTTTTCCTCATAAGATATAAGATATATCGTTTCTTTTATTGCGTAATATAATCAACATGTTTCTCTAATCTGCCAAGCTCAGGACTGAGAAGTCGTAGGTGACATTCTGATTGACCAGAGGATGATGCTTTCTTCTCCGGTTATATTATGATCCGTACAGATTTACAATATGTATAGGTGTTACCGTGTTTGCCTAAAATTGGATTGTAGAGCTTATTCATGTTTGATCAGCTTAAAAATCTATGTTTATATGTGTAAATTGCTATGGTTCAATTAGTAGTATTTTTTTTTGTCACAAAGGTTCATTAGTAGTATCAAACAATATTTATCACAATTAAATTTATCCTAAGCAAAAAACATAGTTTTGTATAAATGCAAGCAGCCAGCACCGGTCCTGACCTATAAAGGACAAGAAACTTTGTATAGGTGAAAGCAGGAAGCAGCTTTAGGCGACTATGCAGTTTTGTACAGTGACCTCTTGCTATTGTTCTACCTCTCTGGTTACATTGGACTTGACCATTGATAGTAATCTGAGAAATAACCTTTTCATTCTTTTTTTTTATAAATAAAACAATCTGAAGTCAGAGTACAACAAATATTCACACAAACACACATTTAACAGACACTATTCCAAAATCAACAAGTAATAAAAATGATTACAATAAGAAAACAAACAAAACAAACAGGAACATATAACCAATATGTTGTATCAAATCTGAAGAGAAGAGTTATCACCATCTATAACCTTCTTCTACTCTGGACTGAATCCTAATCAGTCTCAGCCTACCACATGAATATCGCAGAGGCCAAGAATAATATCCACCAAAAAAATTATATATTTGTTTTTGAAAGATGAGACTAAACCAAACCAAACCAAAATAGGAGGAGAGGAAAATGAACACCACTCCCAAACAAAACAAAGTGCCTGCAATACATTGTTGAACAAATCAAAAGATTAACTTTCCATAAAGACAGAAGTAATCAGTGTCTCATCATAAGGATCAAAAGCAATAAATCTAAAGACTATTTTCATACTCCACAAAATTATCAATAGCATTCAACTCATATGACTCATGAGAAACTAACAGCCTAAGATTTACTATAGAGACTGCCATATTTCAAGATTATGTGAAGCAGATATATGAGTTACTACTTACTTACCTACTGGCTGTTGATGATACATATACTGAGACGAATTTTCATCAAGCTGACCCAGAAAATACATTCTCTAAGATATCATGCAGTTTTGGAGCTCGTCTCCTGAACATCGGTTCTAGCCTGAAAGATGGGACACCGTTCTGCCATTTTTTGGCATCATACATCTCATTCCATGCCTGTACTATCTCATCAATCTTGAACCCCATACCTGCATTTATCACAACTTTTGTTATTATCACACCCCATCACAACAACAAAAAGGAACCACTGGTATTACCTTCAAGTGCACTCTCGCTTGAACAATGATTCTTTACCATCACAGCTATATCAGTAGCAGAAGCTCCAGCTAGTTCAAACTTCTCAACTGCAACCTCTAAACATTCATCCCAAGTTAGTAGCCCGAGCTTATACTCCACTATAGACCGCTCATACAGCAAGGAGCCCCACAAGAGATTAATCTGAGAACTCATATTAGCTGCCTGCTCCAAAGTCTCTTCATCCGAAGCTTCGCTAAACAACTCCATCTTATGCAGCAGTGTCATCTCTTTATCGTACTTGGAGATTCCGTTTAGACGACGCTCTTCCATCTCTTCCCAAACCTGCATACCCTTCTCCATGCTATCCTCAGCTTTGTTATAAAGCATAAGAACCTCCTGAGACACCTCGCTTTCTATGTCTACTTTACTTCTGAGTGCATGGTACCACAAAAGCTTTGCATGTTCGAACTGTTGTTGACCAAGTGCGATGAGAGCTTCGTAGAAATCAGGTTTAATCCTAACAGCATCTTCATACTTCTCTGCAGCTTTGTTGTATTCCTTCAGTGTCCACACAAACGCAGCTTCTATTACAGCTTCTACTGAGGCATCTTCGGGGAAAGAGACTTGCTTCCTCGCCTTTGACATGTGAACGTTACCCCAGTTGAACATAGCTAGCGCACCCATTTCTTGGAACTTATCAGCTGCGATCTCAAAGAGTTTCTCCGCATCTTCACCGGTTACTGCTTCCTCCATCGCTTCTGTGTAGAGCTTCATCCCTAGGTCATGGAGGTCCAAGTAAGAATCAGAATCAAACCCTACATGGTTCTTGAACAGCTGCGCGAACTGGAAGATCCAGTTCTCTGCTTTGTCGGATTCAACGCTTTCACTGCTCAATCTCTTGCCATCATAGGTTGGTTCTTGATCAGGGTTAACTTCAGCTATATATAATCTAAGGGAACCAAGTTTATCATGATCAGAAGCAGCAGCTAGCCTCAGCTCATCCGTCGAGGTAATGGTAACCAGATCACCCTCTGGATCCTTGTACTTAATCAAGAACCCTCTTAGAGAAGGGAAACGATCCTTGATCACATCTCTTACGAGTCTGACACTAGAATCTAGCGGTAACTGTGCCCATCTTATATCATCTCCATGTACCAACTTAACGGTTCTAGTAACAGTTGCATCTTCCACAATCTCTGAGGCAATGACCTCTTTGTCCATGACAACATCTTCCATCTTCCTCTCTTCTCCTGTCTTGTTACCACTTGTCTTCCTCTGTTTCTTGAAAGTAGGTTTCTTTGCATCAATCTCAGACTTGGCATCGCTCTTCTCCTCTGCTTCTTCTCTCTTGACAACCTTTGGACTCTCATCCTCAACTTTTCCACTACTCTTCTTCACAACCTTCTTCAAACTCGCTGCGCCGAGAGGCTGCACGTTCACAAACCTCTTCTCCATCTCATCAACATCGATCCCTCTCTCCACCAACGCCTTCTTCACCCTCTCAAACACTTCATTCGCAGAAACATTCTCCGGCTCCATGTTCAGCACGATCCTAGCATCCCTAAACGCGTAATCCAACTTGTTCAACGCCTCGTAGCACCTAGACCTTCTCACCAGAGCCTTACTGTACCTAGGAGAAGCCTCGAGAGCCAAACTACATTCCCTAATCGCGTTAGGATACTCGCCTAGTCCCATTCGCATGTAGCAAGAAGCCATGCTCGTTCTCAGATAAGCTACGTCGATATAGTGGTGTTTAGGCAAAAGCTTCACGGCTCTGTCGTAGGTTACCATCGCTCCTTCGTTGTCGCGTTTCTGGAATAGTTTGTTACCTTCTTCTCTGAGCTCGAGTGCTAGGGTGATGAATATCTCCATGTCTTCGTCGACGACGGCTCTTGAAGTTGAACGGTGGTTGGTTTTACCTGACCTTCCTCCGCCGCCGGAAGCGTCTTTTGGCGTCTCCGGAGTTTTCTTCTTCGCCGCTTGCTTTCCCATTTTAATGTGAAACTACTTTCCCGAAATAGAAAATATTCGATAAATGTCTGAGATTGAAGTTTAATGATGAAGCTAAGGAATGAAACAGAGAATAAGAAGAAGAAAGAAAAGCGTTTTTGCTGAAACTTCAAAGGGAACTCGACACGACTCCTCTATAGGTGGAGTGTACCCTACTCCACGAATAAAATTAAAAAAAAAAAAATACACATTTGTTTGTTTGTTGTAATAAGCAAACGATATTGTATTCCGACCAAAAGCGAAAGAGTCTTTGTTTGTTGTGTGTTTTTTTTTTCTTAAAATTTAATTTAAGAAAAAAAACACGACAGAATAATTTTTAGAGGCCCAAAAAGTAAGTTACTATAGGCCCAATAAGTATTTTAGCCCCTTACTAAAAGATGCTCACATCAATTTTATTGGTGAAAAGAAAATTCATATTGCTTGAGACACAAGAAACCTAATAGCCTTGTTCATAGAATCATGTACATGCTTCTTGTTCATAAAATTAATGGTTGAAACTTTTAGCCGACCCTTGAGCTTATGGGTTTGAAGAAGTAAGGCTCGCCGGCATAAGTGAACTGAACGGTGCCGCCAGCCGGTATAGTGTTTCCTTTAATCAGGAGACATGTGTTTTTTTTTTGGATCAGTAGCGATGGGTCGACAGGCTTCACTGGAGCAAAACCTCCGCAAGAGAGAATCACGATCGACTGAGGTTGGCTGCATGTGTTGATCACCGATATTTTCCACTCTGGTTCTCCGGAGATGACTCTCCCCGTCCTCGCCCCTCCGATCTGGATGTCAGCGAAAGAGCAGCCGCACAGTCCTGGATTAAGCAGATGATGATTGGAGAGTTTAAGATTACATATAATGCAGTAAAGGCATGGACCTTTTAGTATACATGCAAGAAGCCTATAGAGATTCGATTACATTACCTTGAGTGACCATGATAGACAGAAGGAGAAAAATAACAAGATACTTAAGAGCAAACGTCATTGTTATTGTGATTGTGTGTTTTATGAAATGGAGGATGAGGAAAGAGTCGGATTTATATAGTCATTGAATATGCTCAAGTCTCTTCTAGTCTTAATTAATATCGATACATTCTTGATTTCACAATTAAGAATAGGGAAGTATATATATTTTCTAAATAAACGCAATCTAGTAAATGTAAATCTATGGACTTTTTTGGAAACGTATTTTATCAATT
Organism: Raphanus sativus; assembly: GCF_000801105.2. Lineage (NCBI taxonomy): Eukaryota > Viridiplantae > Streptophyta > Magnoliopsida > Brassicales > Brassicaceae > Raphanus > Raphanus sativus. The sequence goes on from NC_079514.1 coordinate 2,510,250, forward strand.
AATTGTCTGAATTACAATGAATCTAAAAGAAGTCAATTCTGTATATGGGATTCTACAGTATTAAATGGAAGGTGTTTTGTCTCTTTGACTATTTCTTTAAAACATCTCATACTACGTCGGTATGACTGCCCTTCTTGCAGAACAGGATCATTATATTGGTGTTTGTAAATTGTATATAAATGATTATATATATGAGTACATAGTATGTCATTACTTAAGATCACGTCCAATGGTGAGAAACCATAAAGATTTCTAAAACAAAAAATTATATCAGTATTATAATTATAATTATTTATTTATTTTTATTTTCTTTAGATTAGTTAGTTACGTGAGGCCTTGATGTCTCTTGAGCTTTCCTGGACTGATTACTGGGCTTCGTACAAGACCTGAAGAGATAAGAAGATTGGATTAGTTTCATTATTATCCAAAAAGTTTATAAAGTTTTATAAACTTAGGATAAACATGTTATTCCTTTTACAACAAGGAATCACATTAGCAATCTAATATAAATATAGGTCGAGACTCTTATTGTAAAATACAACAAATATATATCTCTCATAGAACACGCAACTAGTGCAAGACTTGTAATCTTTCGATTTATAGTGATAAAAAGTTTATCTCCGGTTTGGAGATTGGACTCGCCAAACATATCAGTGCATCGTTCCGTTTGTTACAAGAAAAGCCAAGGTCGTTTTCTCTACAAGTTATCTATTTGAAAGACATGTGTATTTTTAGTATTCAATAGTTTCTTAAAAATTCATAGCTAAAAACTGTTGTTCATTCTCTTTCTTAATTCATTTTTTTAATATTAGGAATTCCTCTTAGTAACTACTACCATTAGAAGTGCTTTCACTTAACCGTCTATTTACACTTGTAATTGAAACAGCCGAATAAAATCCAAATATCTAAAACTTCTTTAACTTGTTTTCTAATAATAAATCTAGATTTAAAATTATAGCTTATAAAAAATTAAAATAAAGACTTTTTAGAAATGTATTTTATTAAATTGCTTTTTTCACTTTGAAACACATTGATTAGAAACAAAGAAGGATATATAGCCGGAAAACATACCGGAGACTAAGTCAGAGGAAACAGAACTTCCCCGGAAACTAAGCCCTATTACACAAAGGGACACAAGAGAGAAGAACCTCTTAAACTAACTCACAAAGAAACAGAGCCACACCATAGAAAATAAGTGTTCATAACAAGAAACACATCCACACTAATCCATACAAGTCAAGATACAAACAACTTGAGACCTCCCATTAGAATAAGCCCAAACAACACACTCAGAGAACCTTATGCTTTGAAACCGGCGAGAGAAAGCGACCTTCAATACGCAAACTCAATCAAACCGGATATGGCGAGGAACTGCAACACCACTCACCAAACCGCAAAGCAATGTTTGAAAGAGACCACGATCAAGTCTCATAAAAAAGACAGGGAGCGTCAAAATCCACACCGGACCACCCGATACACACAAAGGCGACAGGGAGGAATCGAAACCGGAGCAAATAGAACGACAAGTAAGACCAGTGAAACAGCTTCAAAGAAGACGAACACTCAAGACCACAGAAAGCTCCATCTCCACTCGTCCCTGAAGCAGAAAGTGGAAGCCGGAAACGGAGACCCCAACCACCAGAGAGGAAAACCACAAAACTGCTCTAAAAACATTGAAAACACCGAGCTTTGGTCTAAAGAGAGAAGATAAACCTCCACGCGCCTCAAGCGCCTACCGGGAGATCCACCGATCTGCACCAGACCAAACTAAAAAAAAACAGGAGAAGCACCAAGGTTTCTCCGTGGTTTCACTCCCCTGGATCTGGACCACCATAAAAGGATCGAGACGAAGCAGAGGAAGCTCGAATACGACCTGCCGAAGCTAGACAAACCACACTAAAAACGAGAAATGAGACCAAAAGACAAAAACAATTAAAAGGCACAACGCCGGAGCTCAAAAGCCACCGGACGTTGGCCGGACTCAAGCGGCGCTAGGATTTTCCTTGTAGTGAGAAGGGAGAGCGTGTTCTATTCTTATATTTAGTTGGTCAACAAGTATAAGATATCATATCTAGTATTAGATTTACGGTAAGATTTCATACCTAAAAAGTAAATTTGAAAAAGAATATTTTTTATGAACCATCAATATTCTATCAATTTAATTGTTGTTGTAAAGTAAAATTTTTGTTTCAAAATGATTGTTTTATAATTTTAAAACAAAATTTATTAACTTTATATGCTATTCTATTTTGTTCGTTGATCAAAAATAATAAAAAAAAATATTTTTAGCAACCTTTATTTACCAAATTCACTGAGCCGAACCAAACCGAAAATAAAATTAAAACGTGGTTCACGAGCCCAACCGAATATCACGGGGGAAGAAGGTGGGAGGGGTGAGCATACATATACATATTATACACGGTAAGTAACGGTAGGCTTCGCGCCTCCGTCAAATGACGTGTTATCCTCTCGGCTTTTCCGTTAAAAAAGACGACACCGCCGTGGTCCCATGGAATTCAACCAGAGGAAGAAGAGAAGACCCTGAGAGACGCCATCTCTTCCCTCTCCCTCTCTCTCAATTCCACCTCGCTCTGACGATCCTCATAAACTCTACTCTTCGATCCTTAGCTCAGATCTCAATTTCGAGCTGGATCAGGAGAGTCAGTCGCGTCTCCGATTGAAATTGGATCGGAATATTAGATTCATGATCGGAGATAGAGTAGGTATAATTTGGCGGAGATGATGCAGAGACGGAGTCCGCCGAAGCACAGGCATGACGGTACGTCGCCTCTTCCGTTGGGGATGGATTGGAGTCCTCCCCCGCGCAAATTGGTTAGTTCCATCGTTTCCCGCGAAATTCCAACTTAATTGTGAGCTTGAATTCTGCTGTTAGATGATATATAAATGCTCTTCATTGGTGCTTACTATATCTGCTTGGATTCCTTTTTTGGGGTTTGAGTGAGTCCCAAGCTAGAAGCTACTGTAGTACCACCAAGCCCTAAGTAATGGGAGTAGATTAAAACTTTGGTTATGCTCCTTGGATAGTTGGTTATGTTTGGCTATTATGTATCTTTTTTGTGCAGAATGGTGGAGATACTGTTTGGCCTCATGACTCTCGAACCGGATGGAGTTATTGTGTTACAATACCGTCTTGGGCTGTCCTTCCAAAGTCTAAAAATTCAGACCCTGTTGTGGTAAGGTTTCGTTTACCAAATTTGTCTGAACTGGTTATGTCAACCATAGATTGAACGTCTCTGGATCAATAAACTTCAACATGAACAATTATATATATTTGTTTCCTGTTCTACTGGAGTGTGCCCTCTTTGTTTTAATAGTTGAAGAGTTTTATTGTTATGCTTACATACTTATCTAACATTTTAGATAAACAGTTTTACAGGGTTCAGATAACTGTGCAGTCTCCGGAAGGTGTTACCACAATGCGAGGAGTTTTGAGAAGATTTAATGATTTTCTTAAGCTATTAACTGATGTAAGAATTTTCAGTAGAATTGCCTTACACAACTCTCCATTTTTTTTCACTTCTATAACGATATGCACATTTATATTTCCCTTTCAGCTTAAAAAAGCATTTCCCAGCAAAAGTTTTCCATCAGCTCCACCCAAAGGGCTGTTACGTATGAAAAGCAGAGCATTGTTAGAAGAGGTATGCATTTTCCTGTCGCTAACTGAATTAGGTCAGTTATGTAACCCCTTGATCTAAACATTGCCCAACGAAGATTAAGCACGAATGATGCAGATGTGTAGATATACGGAAAACCCTCAGCATACAATTATTCATTCAAAAAATTCTGTTTCACAAGTGATAACTGTGCCCTTTTTGCAGAGAAGGTGTTCTCTTGAGGAGTGGATAACGAAGCTATTATCGGATATAGAATTGGCAAGAAGTGTCGTAGTTGCATCCTTTCTTGAACTAGAAGCTGCTGCTAGGTCTGGTATGAGCTATTACTTTATGCTCTTAAGCTGTGCTTTGGTAAAATTTATTGAACTGTTATTAAATTCTACCGTGATGTTGCATTTCAGCATGCCAAGATGTAGATCAGAATGCTTCTGATGCCAATAATGATAGAAATAGCACAAGTTCGTCACCAATGGCTCATCCAAGTTTGAGCTTGTTTCAGCCTGGCGGGAGTTCTTCTCTCACATCTGACTATGGCAGTGATACTGTGTATGAAACATCTGAGCTCGGATCTCCAAGTGTAGGACATGATGATATTTCTGAAATTGGCACCGAAGATCTAACTCTGGATGAAGAAGTAACAAATCCAATAGAGAAGCTCGCTAACTTTAGCATGTCCAACATTGACGAGGGACTTTCAATGAGCCAAACTATTCTAGAGCAACTAGAAGACTTTCCCAAACATAAAGTCCGCTCAAGATATGTCAATAATATCCAAGGGAAGGATGCGTATAATCGAAACGCTTCTAAAGGTGTGTTTCTTGGTAACAATGGCTCACGACATCTCTATGAATCAGAATCATCAGCTCCCTTAGTTATGCATGATAGAAATCTTTCTGTTGAGAGTGCTGACGGGTTTTCTCTACCCACCGGTGAGACATCAACATCTGGTCTCCTAAGTTCAAGCAATGATAGCCACCTGGATCTACATCGAGGTGCTGGTGTATCACTTGGAACTGGTATTGTTTGTGACCCGGAGAGACAGGGTAGTGCACAAATAGTTCTTCCACTGGACCTGCGTAAAAAATTGAACAGGATTCTGGTAGCCACGAATGAGAGACTAGTCAATGCAAAAACAGATATGGAGGATCTTATAGCAAGACTAAATCAAGAGATAGCGGTGAAAGAGTACCTGAACAGAAAGGTACAATAAGAAAAGAAACCATGAATTCCATTCTTTTTCTTTTTGGTTATAAACATTCGTTATCTTATTAATTTTCTGTTGTATGATAGTGTTGTAATCTTTGTTTTTACTGGTCAGGTTAATGATTTAGAAGGGGAACTTGAAACTACTAAGCAGAGAAGCAAAGAGAATTTGGAGCAAGCTATTTTGACCGAGAGGGAAAGATGTACTCAGATGCAGTGGGATATGGAAGAACTTAGACAAAAATCTTACGAGATGGAAATGAAGCTAAAATCGCGAGAGGTATGATTAAATTTTTTCACATATCCTTAAGTTATTTTCGCAACCAGGCTGGTTCTCATAGATAGGGTATAGAATTCCTATTGTAGAGAAGCACGCTGATTCAAATCATTACAACAGGATGGAAGGAGCTCACATGAAGAACCCACTGAACAGCCAACTAATTCTGAGAGATATGTTTTGTCGAAAGAATTGGATGCCAGAAAACAACAAATGGAGGATCTCTCCAGGCGATATGATGAACTAGAGGCGAAATCAAAAGCAGATATTAAAGTTCTTGTCAAAGAGGTCAAATCTCTGAGGCGTTCTCATGTGGAGCTAGAAAAGAAGCTGACTCAATCTTTGACAGATAAAACTGAAGCTGAGGTAATTTCTGGCTATATTCTAATTTGACCGCACCATGGCTTTGTGGATTTTTACTATGCATGTATGAAAACAAGAGGGATAACGTTTTTTTTTTCAGAAACTACTGGAACATGAGAGAAAACTACTTGAGAACACGGTATCGGCTAGGAAAAAGTTGCTTAGTGACTGCAGAATTCTCCACGACCGGCTTAAAGAGTACAACTTGAATTTATCAACAGACGGAAATGGTAGCTTGGTAGAGGAGGACTCAACAACAGTATCAGATGCTCTGCGGTTGCTGTCAATATCTGATGATCAAATTGAGGAGGTAGCTGCATTTCTCCTTTATCTCCTTCAAAATCACAAAGTTTCCCAAATTAGTACACCCCAGTCACATTCATGGTTTCCTCTAGTAGGAGTTTCTTTTCACTGCGTCTTAATACATGCATGAGGATAAAGTTATTGTTGGTGTAGGTAGTTAGTTTTCGCTGCACTAGTGATTAGTCAAGCATTGCCAATACAAACTTGCTGTGTGCATTTCACAAAATTTAACGGTTGTGGCCATTTTTTCAGGCTCAGCTGCTTGCCGGGTTTGATGAAAACGTTGTTGCTCAAGGCATTGATAATGAGACAAGAATCATGGAGGACGAGCTGAGGAAGATATTAGCAGATATCTTTGTTGAGAATGCCAAATTGAGAAAGCAGGTGAACTCTGCAACGCTTCGTGCTCTCCAGAAAGACGTAAGAGACCACAACCAGGAAGACGTAGAGACCACCACCAGGCCGGCTCATAGATCATAAGGGCCCTTGGGCAAAAAAAATTTTAGACTCTATGATAGTTAAAATTACAATTTTAGCATGTTTTTTTAAAAAAATATATTTTTAAAATGTTATTAAATTTAGATATGAAAACATATAAAATAAAAAAAATAGAAATACATGTAAATTTATTTTTGTACTTAACAAAATTTAGTTTTTTTTTTAAAAAACAATTTTTTTCGAAAAAAATTGGACCCCAAATATCATAGGCTCCGGAGCGGTCGCACTGCTTGCCCTTGTGGTTGAGCAGGCACTGACCACCACCACAGAAGATGTGAATGAGGAAAGTAAAAAAGAGTATGCATCGACAGAAACGCTGAAAGTATAGGTAGTTTTGACCTGAGAATAAAGTACACTTTGAAAACTGACATTTTTATTTTCTTTATCAACGGACTTGTCGCTTTTTATTACAAAAACGGTTGGTCTCTTGGAAAAGAAGTTGAAGCTGTGTAATCAATATATATATACACACACCTATAAGCACAGAAATCATGTGTATTAGGTTTGTTGTATACTTGTATGCATTATTCATCCTTTCTGCATATATATAGCAAGTCTGTTGTAAATATTTGAACTCGCAATTTTCACACAAAAAACTCACTATCTTTACCCATTGACCCGTTATTGGTTAATGGACTGGTCAAATTTTAAATCTGCTATCCAAACCAAACTTAACTAAGGATTATCTATGCCGGTCTGAATAGGAATAGGATTTTCCTTGGTTCTTAAATTTCCAATTCTAAAATAATCAATTCTAATTGAACCGGATATCCAAATACACAGAACCACACTTTTTATTTGTCTAGTAGGAGAAGAAAAATTAGCTGATTTTTTTTTTGTTAAAGATTCAAAATAGTTGAAATTTTTTATTACGATTCAAAAATAGTTAGAAACTTTTTGTTACTATTCAAAAATAGTTGAAAGCTCGAGAAAACCATCTTTTCGACTTATCTTGATTTTTTTTTTTGAAAACTTGTTATATATAACTTAGTTTTTGTGGATTTGATTGCTTCTATACTATTGTGATACATTGTGCACTTATAGTATTGAATAAAAGGGTTAAAATACTTAATTATCACTGTCAATAAAAAGTTGTTTTAGATAAAAAGTTTATGAGTTCATTTTTTAATTTGTAACTTTAACTGATGTAAAAATTTCAATTATACAAAATTTGAATGTATTTTTTTTTACAGTAATCATAGTCTTTTTTTAAAAAAAATGATGTAAGATAAATTTGTATTTGATTAGATATGATAATAAAAAATAATTGTATGACTAAATATTTTTGAATGTTCAAAGATGTAAAATATTCTAAGGCTTCTTTATAAATCAGATGTGTCAAGTTGTTTTTATTATTATTAGATATATTTGACAGCACATTTGCATAAATTTCGAATAATATTTTTATTCAAAATAGAAAATAGAAATAATTATATACCAAATTATATGAATTGACGAACAATCTAAATAATATTTTGAATAAAATATTATTCAGATTGTTCAAAAATATTATTTAGATTGTTCGTCAATTCATATAATTCGGTATATGATTATTTTCTATTTTAAATCGAGGTAAATAAATAACCTCGTCTATTGCTTTGTAAGAAAATATGTCCCTTTCTGTTTACTGCCATTACCTAATGTTTTGTCTTGATTGTTTTCCTTTTATTTACATTTTTTTCTTAGGAAATGAAATGGCTCAGGTGTTAATGGGATCATATCATCAAGTGATCGACTCCAACACGTCACGTCAATTGGGGCCCAATTGAGATACTCTTTCATCGACCGTCACCATCAGCCCCTACATCAGCCTGTCCTTACATTGGGTGTGGAACATAGGCTTGTTCAAAATATTAATTAGATTTTTCGTTATTCATATAATTTGGTATATGATTATTTTCTATTTTAAATCGAGTTAAATAATCACTTAAATAAATATTTTTCTAATATACCGCATGATGTATTTTCTACTAATGTTCAAATATTATTAAAAAAAAATAGTTGCATACTTAAATACATATGGAAATAATATGTATTTCTACCAATGTTACAAATGTTACTGGGTAAAAAAAAAGTTATTTTTGATTTGAATGATCGTTAATTTTTTTATTCAAAACGTTTTTACAATGCATCTCTATTTGGAACATCTATCTGACTAATAAACTAAGATAAGTTGCACAAAAAAAAAAGACTAATAAACTAAGATTACATGTGGAGGATTTTTATCTGGTGTGAAAAGCAAACCATACGAACATTGCTCTCTCGTATCCCTTCCTCACTGTACTTGGTAAGAAATTATTCTACATGTTTTGTTTTGACTAAATCTCTTTTTTTGCTAACTGTTTTTGACTAAATCTTCTAAGAAAATAAATTTACAGATTATGTTCTTTTGTTTATCTTTGACCATGACAACTATTTTGAAAGTTGTATTAGTATATATGTAATCAGTCTAAGTAACAAACTCAACAACACGATTAAGAACATCATAAAAATGGCTATAACCGTAAAAAATTCAATCCTATTTGTTTTAACTATCTTTTTATTCATGTCTTCTATTGACTGTCGTACATTAACTATCGAAACTTCTTCAACTACTTTAGATTCTCCGGGTAATAACTTATTTTTAGTTGCAGATATGTTTTTGTCATGTGGTATTTTGTATTAATGATTCCTTTTGTTGATAAATAGGATATGGAATAGGAGACGAGTCTTGTTTTGGAGGATTTTGGCCGTGTAAGGAAGACATTCTCTTTGGTTGCGTTAGATATTGCAATAAACATAAATACAAATTTGGCCGATGTACGGATATAGAAGGATGTTGTTGTTATTGAAAAAAGTGTCTATGATGAAATAATATAATAAAATGTGTACTTTGCAATATAACATCAATAGTTTTGAATATTTATACAAAAGATCTAGAATAGAATACACAAATTTTACCAAATCAAAATTAGTTTGATGAAATTCAAAAAAATAGGTTTTGCAATTTGAACGAAATCTAAAATAAAATCGAAAGTACAACTTAATGGATACTGAATGGCTTGTGTGTTAAGTTTTAAAGCAGTGATTAGGTTTGTGTCAAGCCAGGTCTGATCATATATGTTTCATAATGGTTCATGTGCATAATAACATATGTTACATCTTTGAACTAAGATGCAAGATGTTTGTACATAAAAGCTCAAAACCCATTAAAGCATTACAAGAAATTAAGGGGGAATGTAATCGAAACTAATCTTGACTATAACAATCTACATAAGCCTGGTTAGAGAATTTAGCTAGACAAGGTGTATTCTACCACATGACAATTCAAAAGATCAAACAATATCATACTCAACGATGCATTACAATAGGAGGGCAACTACAGACATGATCACCGTCTTTAATGCCAAAGTCAATGAGATAGTCAGAGTCGTTAATCATTCTTTGTTCTCCATAAGATAAGCAGAACTATGCCTAAATATGCGGCCTTCATCAAAGTGATACTCACGTGTTAAGAGTAGGATCATCAAGAATCACATATAGATACTAAACTCAAAAATCAAGTAAAATGAATGGTACCATGAGATATTACCAAAAGTAGTAGTATTTTGCTTTGCCTAACTCTTCTGCTTGTTTACCGTTTGTGTAGAACTAAAACAATATTTCTCATATCATTAAACTATTATCAACGTGAAAAGTGAACCAAGAAAACAAGAAAAGTGAACAAAAATGAGGCGTCGCATTAAGGATCATCACTAGGGGCCACTCCTGTTTGTGAATGGCTATTCTTTGTTTACCTCCCAATGATCTTATAGTATGCATATAAACCGGATCCGAAGAAACCAAAAAGCTGTCCAATCACATTCATCTGCATGAAACAAACCAAACAACAACAAAAATAAGCACAACACTGAGTTGTAGCAAATGTAGACGGGTCATTTTAGGTTCTCACTGGAGTAAGTATGGGATGGTGAAGAACATACCAAGTCGAATGGGAGTCCACCAAAGAACATCCAGCCTAGTCCAACCGTGAATACGTCCTGCAACAATGATGTTAAAATGTTCAAAGCTTCTACTTTCGCTAATCGAATCATAACACACAAAAGACCTTAAAAATAGAAATTTACAAGGATAATTCCTTCTCCTTAACAAAATAGTGTCACATTTGTGTTTTTTTTTTGGTTCAAAAGATAGGTACGAAGTGAAACCGACCTTCATATTGCCACAAATTGTCTGAGTGACAGCCGAGTTGAGAGTAGTGTTAAGAAAAATACAGTAGTTTAAGAAGAAAGCCAACACGCACGAACAGAGTAACACAACCTGGTTGAGAAGTGAGAACACGAACAAGAAAAGAGATCATCAGTCTTCTCAAGAAAAAAAGTGGAACAGATACAAAGGCAGAAGAGAGATTTACAAAATACCATGAAACCGGGAGAAAAGAGGTGAGGAAAGTTAATAGTCCTCTCCAAGTCACCGCAAACATATGTCCATATCATCAGTATTGGCCCGCATATAATTCCTATATCATTATAAAAACTCAGAAATTCAAAGGAAGTAACTGGCGTTTAAATCAATTTTCGCTGTCCGTTTTAGATATTACCATTACACCACATAAGACCAAAGCTATTCAAGCCACTTGATTTCCCTGGAGAAACCAGACATTAGACTTAGCAGGAGAGGGAGTAAAAACAGTTTTATGCAGAAAGCAGGTGACAACTAGTGTACCAGTCCGGGAGATGGTTGCTAGATAAACTGCTGTTGTTATATTGGCTAGGAAAACGACAGCATATCCATAAAATTCAAATGACAAGTCCCTAGCTCCAGCAAAAAATGCGCCAAACAAGATAACGCCAACACTAATATCAAACATACAAGAGTTTAGTTCTGTAACTGTATGTAAGTACCAAGGAGCATGATTCTTTATTTAAGAAATATGATTCACCTTCCGATGATAGACCGGGTATATCTCTGACCAGTGAGCATGTACTCAATCACCATAGTAAAAGCCACCGTAGTACGCCTAAGCGTGGTGTACATGGGGACATTAACCCCTCTCACGGACGCCATAGTGACTAGCTTTCAGGAGATAAACATTGAAATTTTTTTTTTTGTGATCAGTTACTATTTATAGAAATTCAACCAAACAGCAGATCGTTTCCAGGCTTGTTCAGTAAAAAAAAAAGACTTACCATGTAGAGAAGATAGGCAACTGAGAGAGGAAGGGTGTGAAACAATGTCTTCAACGGCACAAAAGCTGAGACATTATTATTATCAGAATCACCCGCTGTGAAAGAGATGACCTTCTTGCGCCTCAAGGTATATAGAAACAAGGTAGATGACACCATCTGTGGAAACAAAATAAGTGTCAATCTTTTTTAGAGGTGAAAAGATGGGTCACTGCAAAAAGACAAAACTTTTTTTTTGGCAAAATTAAGAGCCTCTTATTCAGAAAAGAAAGACATGAATTAAACTTCATGGTTTCTGATCACAAGTTCACATAAAGACAAACTTTGTATATATAGTATATATACCTGAAAGAGTGTGATAATGTTAACACAGGGGAAGTCATAGGAAGAGAGAGCTGCTTTATTGAACAGCACAAGCATCACTGCCAATTAAAAACACCAACACACAACAACATACAAAATTGTAATATATGCCAATAACATAATCTCAAAGCATGAAACTTTAAACATTACTCTTAAAGAAATTGAGGAGATTTAACCTGCGCAGGACATGTAAGAGAGAGCAGCGTAGGCGCCACGTTTGGTCATGGCGGATCCTTTGAAAAGCCGATCGTCGGTGTCATTCTCTCCGGCGAGAGGAGGATCGGAGACCGGAAGAACAGGATTCCTCATGAGGTAGAATCTCTCCACAGTTGTCGTCTTCCTCCTTGTTGGCCGTCTCTATGACTCTCCTTTTGTCCGGCAAAACTCGAGTCACCGCCGTGATGAGTGAACGTAGAAGACACGGGACATTTGAGTGGACCACCTCTGTCTCTGTGTGTGTGGCGATTGTTTTTTGTAATTATTATTATTATTATGAAAATTATTATAAATTCAACTTGTTTTTTTACTATTTGTGGTTAAGCCCCAATGAGAGAGTTTATGGGCTTTTAGCCTTATCAGATGTCAATTTTCGAATTTCTTTTCATAACATCTATCATTTTTCAAAAATCCTAAAAAGCTCTATTGTTTTATCAATAAATAAAAAAGATATTATGTCGGAGAAAAAATTTCACATCAATATAAAAGACTTGAATAATATATGTAAGAGATTTGAGTCAATCCACTTATTGTCAATTGGTTTTAAGTTGAAAGTTAGAACGGATCCACACTTTGATCCATAAATCAAATTCTTATATCGTATAAATTTTATGAGTTTCCAATTTAAAATCAATTGACAGTACTTCCAACACAATTTGGAGTCATTGTTTATTATATTCTTCTATAAGATTTTTTAACACTGAAATTAATATGATAAAAAAATTATAATGAAAAGAAAGAGAATATTTTCTTGCTATTGTTTTATGTTTTCTTGAGAAATAATTTCAAAGTCTTAGATATATTATACAACAACATTTCTTAGAGCAATATATACAATGTTGAATGAGACTCTTAATCGATCCCGATGGTTCTTCGGTTTTATGGATAACTAGTACATTATAGTTTTGGTGTTTGTTTAGTTTTTTGTAATTCGTTGTTTTTCGATAAATATGAAGAAAAAAATCAGTTTTTTTTAACGCTGGATATATTATGCTATTACAAAAAAAATAAGTTTATAAATTTAATTTGAGATATTTTTGAATAAATTTAATTTTTATTTGGGAAGTTATATACTAAAAGTAGCTTTGGATTCTGATTTTGGAATAGTGATATTATGGATACTGAAAAAAAAATTGAACGCTAAATTTTTAGAAACGATTAAAGTAGCATTCATGAACTGGTAATATCTTACTAGTTTAACTTTAAATCAAAAAAATTGAATAACGAATGAATGGGGAAAGTTTGTGGTACGATCCGTAAGGTAGCAGCTGAGGAGACATAGAAGAAACATGATAAGACTTTGGTATCTACAACTTGATGAAGACAAGAAGACATTATGCCAAAGCTGTCCAAAACAGCACTCAAACTCGAGTTAAAAAGATAGATTCATTCACTTCCCCTTTATCCTAACACTTGTTTGTCCCCCTCCCGCACTCAGACAAACAGTTTCTATCCTTTCTCGCTTCCTCCCACGTGCGTCCTTTATTATCTCTTACCAGTAGTTTTCATTTCTAAATCAGTTAATTTATTCAATGGATTAGGTTCCTTGTCGGTATCTTATGTGACTGTTATTGGATTCGACCACATATCTATTTTATCCATTTTGTACCTGCTACTGCATAACCAGCATCCGATCTTAACGTAAGACTGTATGGTTTTATCGCAAAATCAATTTATAATAAGCAGCATGTTTTTTTTTTTTTGCAAAAGAGCAGAATGATTTTTTTTTTGGAACTCATAAGTAGAATATGTCGTGCCATTTCTATAACACTGTTTCAAGTTAGTTTTAGTGTTGAGATTCAAACATCTTAAATAATTCAAAATTCAAAACGTTTATCTGAACATATCTTGCTCGATTCTATTAAGATGTTTGAGCCAAAATGGTCAATCATACTTGTCAAAGCCACTAACTACAGGTAAAAACTCTGAAATCCAAAATAACCAAGCTAGAATAGTCAAAAATTCGATTACATGACAAGAATATTGTTTTTTCGAGAAAACAGCTTGGTCAAATGAAAACAGGTTATATGTTAATACTAATTAATAAGCCCAAAATCACTAGTTACTATCCAAGTTTTGTCTAAATTCGTTGCAAAAATTTGATGTTGTTTCAGCTAAGACTCTCGATGGTTATAAATTTAACGTTGCAAGTATGAACCAAGTCTTTGGCAAAAAAAAAAAAAAGTATGAACCAAGTCTCTATTGTTTTTAGTTACAAAAAAAGTTCTCTATTGTTTAGGTTTCGCTAACTTTCTTAGTAACTAAAAATATTTTTAAAAAATTATTAAAGTTAAAAAAAAAACAGATCGATACCACGAGCTAGACTATAAAAGTGTGAAAGTGGTTCCCACAAGACAAGAGTCATATGGTCCTTCAACTTTAAAGCCCATAACTTCAGTGGTCGACCCCCGACACTACGGCACGAGTAGTCACGCACGGCTCTGTTCACGTTGATATTTCCCCTTCTACTGTCATCTGTTTGGTTGATCTAAAAACATGTAGAGACCAACCAAAGTGTCATATATTATACAGTATATGATATGGACTTCATAATCAAGTGTCACTTTTGTTATCCAGATTGATATCTTGCGAATTATATCTCAAAAAGGTTAATTCAAGTTTTTAATATTGTGTTAGGCACAAGGTATCTTTCTACCAACATTTTTGTTAAAGTAAATCAAACATATGTCAATATCAAAGCTTACAATAGTTATGGTTGCAAAAACGAAACAATTGTGAAATAAATGTTTTATGGAAAAAAAGGAAAATGTTCCTTCCCAAATAGGGCAGTGTACTCGAGTTCAGGATGGGCAGACAGTTAATAGCCTTTATTCATAAGTTAATCTCAGTGTTTTGAAAACCGGATCGGACCGGCCGGTCGAACCGGTCCGACCATGACTCGCTGAAAAAGCCGAGTCCGGTTCGGTTTAAGACCTGGATTTGAGAAAAACCGGCTGAAAACCGGTAAAACCGGTGACCCGGATTAATTTAAAAACCCGATTCTTAAAAATTAACATATAATTAAGTATTTTTTATTATTACTAACTAAAATTTAATATTTAATAATTAATGTTCAACTATTAATATTTAATTGATTTTTTATTTTCTTAAGAAATAATGTAAAAAATAGATTTTTTTGACTTTCATATATTATATATACTATATTATGTTGCCATATTCATAAAATTTGAGATGTTAGTTGTAAAAATAAATAAATATGAGAATTATAACTGTAAATCATTTGCTTTTTCAATTCACTTCACATAGTATTCACATCTTAGATTTATGTTTGTTGTTTATTTTTAGTTAATAAAAAAATAGAGAGTGTATTATATGTAGATATATAATTATATATATATTTATCATAAATAGAAAATCCGGTTCGACCGATTGAACCGGTCCAACCAGTCAACCAGTAACTACACCGAGTTGGTATCCGGTCCAGTTTTTAAAACATTTTTTTTTTTGCTAAACATTTAATCTAAACTCTTCCTCAAATATTTGTTACAGAAGTTGCATAGTGAATCAAACAGAAGTGTGTAGTGATAATTGTCTCTTGAAAAGTTAACAAGATTGTGACAATCTCAAAAAAGAAGTGGATTTTGTAATTGGATACCATTATTCTTAAAAGTCCGATACATTCCGTGTGTAAACCATTTTCTAATAGAAACATAGAATGTAAACAAAAGTATGGGGTGTTGTCCGTTCCAACATTAACCAAACTTGTCTATTATAATATTCAATGTTAGTTGGGTGTTGCATGACTAAATTCGTTGAATCATGTGTCCCTTGACGATGCATCCTCTTGTTTCTAGCTTAGAAGTATAAAATATAAATACACTTTATTATTTTATTTTTTTTGACTAAACTTTATTATTTATTTACTAGTTTGGTTTGCTTATCTTAATAAGTACGCTAATTGGATATTGTGATAAAAAAAAGAATTAGTGATGAAAACATGGGAAATCAGATAAAGTCAACCACATAAACTAAATATTTTACAAATTTATATATCTAAATGTAGTTAATATAAAGTACTTACAAATGTATTTACAAAGTCCGTGCATAGATAATGTTGATTGTATTTTTTGTTTTAATTTATATGTATATGAATGTCTAATTTGCAAATAAATAAGGAAGAGTTAGCATCTAGTGTATACTTTGGATAAGAAACAAGTAACTATTAGTCTATTAGAAGAATGTATTCTATATTAAAAAATCATAACAATTTAGATAAAATAATGTAGAAATGTGTTAGCATCAAATGTTGGGATATTGGCCGACCTGAACTTAATAAATGTCGGAAGTCATTACTTTTCTCCCAAAAGACAAAGGTCCTTGTTTCTCCTGTTTCATTAAAAGTTGTAAAATACTTCTTCACGATTTTTTTATTTTTTTGGTAATCGAAAAGGTGATTTCACTTCTTTACCAGGAATCCAAGCATTGTAAATAATCCTTCCCACCGTAAATTGAACCCGGGTAGCAGAAGTTACAGCCGCAACCCCTTTACCACTAGGCCAACTCAGCGTTGGTTACTTCTTCACGATTGCATACTCCTATTAGTTGTAAACTTGTAAATGCCTTTTCACGATTGCTAATCTGTTAAGCAGCTTAAATATAATTAGAGCGACTCTATCATTATCTTCACCCAAACCTATTTCGTTAATGACGTTATTTACTTACTTTTATCATGCTGGATACAAATTTAAATATGATATAGCTCAAATTTTGAAGATAGGCTTTCTCCAGTCAAATATATGTTCTAGTTGTTGGTCATACTCCAAGAAAATATATTTGAACTGCAAAGTTGAGGAGTCAAGGGAAAACAAACTAGTATTCTAATATTTAACTGATTAGTTTAGTTGTTTAGTTGTTTAGTTATGTAGTATCGTGTTGCTTAAGATACCATAAAGACACATCTATGACGACATCTATATTTAAATATTCGTGTGAGTAAATATATAATAATATAAACATATTAAACATTTAGGATAAAGCCATACTCCTCCTCCACTTTTGTATCCTTTCCTTTTACTATAAATAGGGAATACTCATGATCCTCTAATTAAGCAACCATCCACACAATCTTTTCCAGAGCCAGACAACAAACGATCATACACTTTTAGTTTCATCAAAGACGAAGCTGCACTAGAAATGGAGTTGGATCTTGATCTCTCTCTTTCACCTCATACTAATTCTTCAAAACTCGGGTTTGGCTTTGACCTCAACAAGCATTGCGCGGCTGAGGGCGTTGTGTCGTGTTTGAATACGAAACAAACGTGTTTTGAGTCGATGTTTTGGTTGGAGAATATGGAAGAAGATTGTTATGTGCCAAAACCACGTTCGTTTTCTTTGAATGGCCAGCCAGACGAGGAAGAAGAAGATCATTTGGAATCAGACTCCTCTATTGTTGACGAGTGAGTAACAAACTATATTTTTTTACAATAATTAGGTTTAAGCTAGTTATCTTTATATTATACTTGTAAGTTTCTTCGAAAATTTTGATGCGTGGTTATACAACATAGGGAAGCATTATTAGCATTCTAATAACATTTAAATAATTTTGTATAGTGAGGAGGAAAATAGCGAAGTCGTGGGGTGGCCACCAGTAAAGTCATGTATGACAAAGTATCATAACTATCGTCACCATAGTCGTAATCACCCATATCACCATCGTGGTAGCAGGACCAGCATAGCTAATCCAACGGCCACAACTGAAAGAGTTAGACCATCATCATCGGCATCATGGTCATCATCAACATCATCGAGATCCTCAATGTATGTTAAGGTGAAGATGAATGGTGTGGCAATAGCCAGAAAGGTTGACATCAAGCTTTTCAACTCTTACGAGTCTCTCACTAGCTTCCTGATCAACATGTTTAGTCAATGTGAGTACTAATTTAAATATTTAAAAATGCATTAAAACGTATACACTCTCCTAAACCTATACACGAATGAAAGCATGGCATGTAACCTATCGAATATAATTTTGTCTTTTCAGATCAAGATTGTGATCGAGAAGATACAAGTTACAAATTCACCTTCCAGGGGAAAGAGGGCGACTGGCTATTACCAGGGGATGTTCCATGGAAGTACGTTTAATTCCCTATATTTAATATTTCAAATTTCTACCTATTTTTATAAATATATATAGTTCTTAGATAAAAAGAAATATAATAAGTTTTTAGGTGATGGACATTTTAATATTCGGATATGGGTGACTGGCATATTAATGTCTAAAATCTTGGTTTGGTTTTGCAGGATCTTTGCTGAGTCTGTTCATCGAATATCAATAATTAGAGATTGCCCGTGTGCATATACACGGCTGTTGTTCTAAAAAATAACTTTTTCAAAGCAATTTTTATTTGGTAATTAAAATGTCTACCTTACCAGATTCCCACTCGATTATGTATGGCCACTAGAATTATGGCCAAACATGCACGGAAGGGTAATGACATTTCTTTTATGAGAATTCAGTGACTACTTAATGGTCAGGTTCGGACGGTTAAATAAGCTTTTAGATATTCCTACATCAATCCTTTGTTGCTTTTGAAACTTAATAGACTTGTTTTCTTCAAAAACAATTAAAAAAAAGAGAGAAACATAAACTGTGATGATGGTTGCAGAAACCTTGGTATCAAAACGAGATTTTTAAAAACAAATAGGATGCAGATCATACATGTTGTTGATATGAAAGAGAATCTAAGGTAGATGAGCAAGTTGTTTATATGAATGAGATGAAAGCGCTTCCTCCTTTTCCAGAGAATTACACTCCTCCACCTCAGCCCAAGCCAGGGCCAAAACCGCAAGTAAAAGTGATGATCTAGTTACCCTGAGGGAGGATGACGTCACTGCTGATGTCAGCAAGAAGGAATAAGAGGTCAAGCTAGTTTGGCAAAGATGAGTCCATGATAAGTGCCAATGGTGAGCTGGACCAATCATGGAGCAAGGATGATGTGGAGATGGAGTAACGACTTTACGCGGGAAAAGTTGTTGAGTCGTTAGACGGTTAGGCTATTAGGCCGAGCTTGTTGGGCAGTTGGGCTTAGGCAAGAGAGAATAAACGTAGGCCATAATTGTATTGTAGTGGGAAGTCTATAGCTTATTGCTTTATTATTTGGGCTCACTTACGGGAATACCGTAGGCCATACATTGGTTGTAGCAGTCCGGTTCCAACTGCAATGCCTTATGGGATGCTACCGGTTAACGAGATGAGACCTCCACCGATGCGATATTGTTATATGTTTTACATCCATATAACAAAAAAAAGTATCATCAGTATAGAAATTTCATAAACAATTTGCATTCTTTAATTGGCTATCACGCAATTCAGGGCTTGTAAGCATTAACTTTCCGTGGTTTTATTTTGGAAAAGTAAAAGGAAGAAAGCACGGGGCAAGCCCATGATTATGGCTGTGTGTGTGTTCTTTAAGCGACAGCCAAACTCGAGTGTTGACTGTTGGACGAATCTAAGCCCCATCTTCCGCAAACTCAAAGACCCCCAAATTTTGGATCTTTAAACAACACGGTTTATATAGTCAATCCTAAATGTAGTACTAATCATCATAATACTCTCTAAATTATCCATTTCCTAGTTTCTCTGTCTACAGTGTAGATAACAACAACCAAAGTCTAAATAAAAGTCAAAACACACTATGAAGATAAAAAGGAATAATAACAATAAAATCTAATTATTGCCGACTAGATTTTCTGACATCATTAGTGGTTTGACATGCTTAACTTCAGTTGCGAATTTATGAGGTTGAGATTCGAGATAGACTGGGTTTTTTCTTTTTTCCCAGCTACCTCTTTTAATTACATTTATTTTCTCCAACTCTAAGACAAAAACTAAAATCTAAACTTTACAACAATGCCCATCAGTTGGACCATTTCTTCACGCACCACAGGCCGAGTCATTGAACAACACTCCCTTAGCCATACCCAACAACGCCTCGAGCGACTCAAGAGAAAACTTCCTAGCGAACAGAAACGGATCACTCCTCTTACTCACGGACCAATCCGAACCGTTGATCCCATTCTCACCGTACCTCGGTCTACTCTCCCTCAGCCGCACGATCAGCTCAGGCGCCACTTCCTCCGCCTCGTACATCCTCGGGTGACCCCCGTCGCTGACGGTCCAGTCCACGTGGGTGAGAGTAGCGGGGACACACCCGCGCGGGTCCCCCATGCTCAAAAGGGTAGGAAAGTAATTCTCCTCGGGATAGCACGTGTCTTCCCTCACGCACGTCTTGTCGAACTTCTCCCATATCCGCCGGTCACGCGCCACCATCCGCGCGTGTCTCCGCGTCAGAGCCCAGAACTGAGACCCGATCCGAAAATCCTCCAGCCTCACCTCCGGCAGCATCTCGTCGTCCCCGCGCGCCGCCCACCTCTCGAACTGCCACGGCTCGTCTTTGAGTATCTCGATGAAGCTCTTCCGAGAGGAGACCAGAGTCTTGTAAGTGAAGTCGAAGGAGTGTATTGGTACGCATGAGGGAGAGAAGAGGGCAAAAATGTAATTTCGCGGATCGTCGAGAAGCGCGTGTGCTAGTAACCGACGCGCCGCGGCCGCGAGAGTTGGCGTGTAACGTTCCGACCGTTTCGAGTGGATCACCCGGTTCGAAAACACTCCCGAGAAACCCGGGTCGTAATCCCGGGTCGGATCCGCGTGGATGTAGACATTGTAGAGATCCGTTGAGGAGCTTCCGTTGAAGAACATCTCCCACAGAGGCGCGAACGGGAGAGGCGTCGTGGTTATATACATAAACGCCACTTTCCGGGTCGACCCGGGCGGGAGATTCGGGTTGACATGCGAAGCGAGTCGGAGAAGAGGCTCGTCGTCTTTGGGAATCGCCGGCGGCGGAGGAGGAGAAGCGTCGGGGACGTTTCGAGCGTAGAGAGAGAAGACGGAGAGAGAGCGGAAACCGAACTCCGGCGAGGCGACGCCGGTGAGTTCTCGCTGGACTGTGAAGATGACTGCGACTGGTAGACAGAGGAACAGAGCGCAGAAGAGAGGGAACAGCGTCGGAGACAGCATATCTCTCTCGCCGGAAAGATTAAAAACCAGTGACTGCTTTTTAGTTTGTAGAGAGAGAAACAAAGTGGAGTAGGATATTATAGGAGAAGAATCGATGATACATTTTTCTAGAGTGAGAAAGAGTGGGATTTGGTGCAACTTGTATTAATAAAGATATTTTAAAAAAATTTATGAGTACTAATTATAGAAAATATTCAATTCAATTCAGTGGCATTTCATATATGGAATTCATGACTTTTTTTGTTGAACAAAAATTTACGATTTTTATTTTAATATTCTTTTTATGTAACGGTCCTTGTTTTTCTTGGCCACTAATTGGTTCACTACTAGTACTATTTATCCAAAATTAGAATATGAAAGAATAAAATATGTTGCTTGTGCTAGTCGGTGTGACTAAATAAATCATAGGCCAACAAAGTTAAATGTATACGACGAATTTATTCGTTGATTAAAGCTAAAGGCAGCATTAAACAGAGTCATTAAATATTTGGTTGTGTACACACGTCTTTACTCATCATACACGTGGTGGTATGATGTATTGTAGCCTCTGATGGCACAATACGTGAAAGTTTCGTAATCGATCCGTTTTAGGCAAAACGTTTTCATGTCGAACGTAACATCTTTGCTGGATGGATACGAGTTACGGTAGTGTGTATCCACGTGGCCAGCATGCATTAGATTTGGGCCTTCGTATCTGGGCCTTGCCTCCATTAACGACTACGCGAGAAGTGGTTTCGGTTAGGTGGTCTTAAATGATATTTTTAGAGCTCAGTGATCTTATTGTGTTTGTCGTCATCGTGAATGCTTCAGTGTCAGAGAAAATTATAGCGAAAGGCTATAACTAGTGGTACGAAAGCAATTGGGTGAATATTTGTTTTTTTTGTTTCATTGCATAAGAATATTTATTTTTCCTGAAGAGAACAATTTGAGCGAATGTTTCAAAACGTATCAGAATTGCTTTATTACTAGAGACTAGAGAGTGAAAAACACAATTTTGAATTTTTATCTAGGATAAACTTTCCATAAGGACGTAAAACATATGATTCTTACACTAGTATAATCTCAACTATTACATATTTAGTTTTAAATCATTTGGCATCTAATGTTTTAATCTTACAGTTGCAAATAGCAATAGAGCTGTACATCTAAGAATTAGTGAAAATGTAGATCATATGGTTGGTGTTTGGCCTCTTAGGCTTAGAGAATATATAAAATAAGTTGTTGGTTACATATAATCTGGTGAATGCTCTAGTTTTTGTATTTATATATTGGAAAGGATAATCTAAAAAATAATGGACTGCAATGCAACCCTATAGACTATTATTACAGAGAGTAGGCCGGACCATAAAAAATCAAAAAAGCAGAGTAAACCGGAACGAACCGGGCCAACTGACAAGACTACCATCTCTCCCCCTCCACTTAAATTATTGAGGGAGCAGTGTAAGGAGAGGGGAAGAAAAACAATCTGACTCTGTCTTTTCTCTCTCTCTCATAGAAAGTGGTGGAAGAGAAGATGCCGAGGCCAGGGCCAAGACCGTACGACTGTATCAGAAGAGCTTGGCACAGTGACACACACCAACCCATGAGGGGTTTGCTCATCCAAGAGATTTTCAGGTCATCTTTCATTCTTTTCTTATTCTATCACTTTGTATCTATCTGTGTTTGCATGTATCCTTTCTCTGTTTTTTTTCCTGCTCATTTGTTCTTTTGAACTTTTTTTCTTTTGTAGGATTGTTTGTGAGATTCACAGCCAATCCACCAAGAAGAACACAGAATGGCAAGAGAAGCTCCCTGTGGTTGTCTTGAGAGCTGAAGAAATCATGTATTCCAAAGCCAATTCTGAGGTTTCTTTCTATGTAGCATTTATAGTTTCTCAGTTTGGGTTTTGTATAGTTTAAGTTAGCTGTTATGGAACAGAGAAGCTACTCACTAAAACCCATCAGTGGCCCTCTTTGAACAGTAAGACTGATAGAGTCTTTACTTGTGATGATGATATACTCTTATGATAAGAGTCTTATCTAATAATGAACATTTGAACTTATGTCACTGTGTATTGACTTGGTTAATAGAATTTTTTACTAATCTTATATACTCCCATCTAATAATGAACAATATGTCCAACTTAGCTGAGTCTTGATTATTTGATTTACTTCTTTAGGCTGAGTATATGGACATGAATACACTTTTGGACCGTGCAAACGACGCCATTAACACCATAATCCGACTCGATGAAACCACTGAAACTGGGGAGTTTCTTCAGCCTTGTATTGAAGGTATAAACAATTTTGATATTAGATAGAACTCTGGATTCTTATTGGCTCAGATCAATGAGGAACTCTTGTTTTTGTTTTTGTAGCTGCATTGCATTTGGGCTGCACGCCAAGAAGAGCTTCAAGAAGCCAAAGGAACATAAACCCGAGACGTTATCTTAGCCAAGACTCAACTAAGTTGGACAACATTATGTCGCCGCAATACCAAGTCTTCATGAAACAGAACAACTTTGCTCCAAAGACTCTTCCGGTTATGAGTTTTCACAACGATGTTCAGATCAAGAAATGCCCTGTCTCCAAACACTCAAGCTACCCTTTATGCTATTCACTCAGAGTTCCTTCTTTGCCAGTCTCTAACAATGTCACTGACTCGTGCAAGTCCGACAAGAACAGGAGAGAGGTAAGTGTGAATGCAAGTAATGGCATTACCTTTGGTGGTTGTGATCTATCTCTGCGCTTAGGCCCTCTTGGAGATGATATCATATCTCCTACTCAAAAACGGAGTAAGATAAACAGCAACAACAACAAAGGCTAAAAAATCAGAACAGAACTGTGTTTTGATTAGCTAGTCAGTCTTGTGTTATAGAATGCGTCTTAGTTAGCTCTTTTAGTTCCTCTGTAGTTTTTAGGGTTCTTTACATGTAAATAGAGAGAGAGAGAGAGAGAGAGAGAGAGAGAGAGCATGATGAAAACAGAACAGTTCTTCTTCTTCTTGCATTAATATCGAATCTTCAAAATTCATGAACAAGATTTCAAGAAATAACGAGTCTACATCTAGGCTTTCACAACAAATACAAAAACAAAAGTTTATAAGATCTTATTATTGAAAAGTTTTTGATATGAGCTTGCTTAGGCCCATTAAATAGCAACACCATTCTCTATGGATCAGCTAGTTAAGCAAGTTTAAGCTTAAATTTGTTCAATTGTATCTCATAAATTAGTTGCAAAGTTTAATAACAATTAATTAGGAAAAACGGTAGATGGTTCTATGATTTCAGTACTATCCAGCTGTGCTACATCTAGACTCGAATCTGGATCTAGGAAGAAAAAACTTAGATGCAAAAACTATCTCAACAACCATATCTCTTGTATAGAAAAATGTATACAAATTTACAAATGCAATTGAAGATATTATAACATACAATAAAGGCAAAATATTTCCCTTCTGAAAAATGTCAAAGTAAGATTAGAAAATGGCTAATTTACTAATTTCCTCACAAAAGTAATTTATCATTGGATTGTGAGTGAGGCTTTTCTTTCTCATTTCCCAGCCTTTTCCATTATTATATACATAACTGCAAGATTCAAAATGATAATATAGTTTATGTCTTACCTAAACGTTGATACAAGTAGTTTAAATTTACTTAAATGTGTGACCCATTGTCTCTATAGGTATTGGTTTAAGAAGAAAAGACTGGTTCTACTGATTTTAATTATTATTTTTCTTTGAATTAAGCAACTCATATTAGTTAAGAGAACCTAGTTTAGAAACGAGAAAACAGAAAGAAATCGAAGTTTATACGTTGGCGGCTTCCACGTTCATGATGATATCAATGATATCAAATGAGATCATTTGTATGATTGTAGTGGCAGAGACATGACGGACTATACCCATTTTCTAAGTTAAGATCTATGTTTTTTATATATTATATGATATGCTAAGATTAGATTTTCTTATACATTCTTGCAATTGTGAACATAAGTGCTGACAAAGAAATGTGTACATAGAAAATTACCGATAATCGATATTATATAGTGTAAATGCTGGCAAATGTACATATCCCTTATACATACATAAATGTGTACATATAGTACACTAGAAATAATGAAAATGCTTGTTTTAGGAAGTTGAATTTAAGGCTAGGAGCGTACTTAAAGACCTCTTGTATTGTAATTGTTTAGGACACATCAAACTATATTACACTGACAATTAAAACTAAAATTAACCCCCAAATATATTTGTTTTCAACCATTATTATGGTTTTAATGAAAGTTATAATAAAAAGCATACTCCTCAAAATAATATATTGGCCTCAAACGATCCTTTGATGCAAGAGGACCACGTATATATTCTAATGTCGCTAACCATATTAGATACATGTCAAAATTTTGAGATGATTAAGTTGATTTACAAAGAAAAGAAATAAAACATTGGGTTTTATAAATCATATTTGCTTGAAGAAAGAGCTGATAGAAAATCATGAAGGTAATTTTTTGCTAGAACATGATCCCTTATCATAAATGATAACTGAAAATAAAGATTTTTGTGATAGGAAAAGCATGCAGGTAGTATATATATATATATATTACTTTGTATACGTGAGACATACAGTGACTTACTTAGCATTGATATTCAATTACTCTAGGCCGTTGAGAAAAAGGTTAAGTCAAACCTAACCTTATCGTCGGTGGTGAAAAATGGGTAATTTGGTTTTGGTTTCTACAGGGATCTAGACATTAACCACCATTATGTACTGTAAATTTAAACTCGTTAAACTTCTTCTACAAGTGCCCTTTCTGTTTTTAACATTTCATGGAAGAAAAAAGCTTATAAAATACATTTGCTGACAAATAAACAAGTTAGGTATTGTTTTCCAATCAACATAGGAGGAAGTAGGTTTGTATTCAAACTAGATAACAACAATAACAAACAAACCCACGCTTTGATATTGGCTGATCCATCTTTGAATTCCCCGTGACTAAAACTAGAACAAAGAGAGAGTTGCCTGAATTACAAAATTTAATGGCAAGATAAACAAAACAAAAGTTTGACCAAAAAAGGAGAAATGAATATAAGATGCTCCAGCTCGTAATTGTTTAAGGTCCCTTCATTTAAAGCAGAGTAAATAACAGAGTAATGGGGTTTCCACGGTTTTTTCATTTATTAAACTCCATTTTGTGTTCCAAGGAAAAAAACTCCATCCATATAAATCAAACTCCATTTTGGAAGATTACTCCATGAGATGTAGATTACTCTCCAACTTTATGTTTTCAAGTGAAAATAAATAAATAAACTAGTTCTACCAAAAAATGTAGATTTTACAACTAAAGAATTGGACCCAAAAACAACCCAACTAATGAAAGACAGAAGTTACTTCTATTACAATCAATTAGATCGGTCTTCTTTTTCCGCTTTGAAAAGTCAAGTCATAAGGGTTAGGAAACTTTACAACATGTTTGGTTGAAAAAGAGAAGTGACCCAAGTGGTCGGATCTGTCCAAAATCTAGTTGTGACGGTCACAAGCGGCAAAGATTAGAAAGCAAACAGATTTGAAGGAAACGGCTCAGATAAAGTTTTGATTAAGACTCTCCCATCTCTCTACTGCTTGCTCTCTTTCTCTTTTTCAAACCCACTTGTCGTCTTCCTTCAAACATCATTAAATTTAAATGTCAGAGAGACAGAGAAGGAAAACCACAACTCTAAAGTAATCCAACTTCTCGATCTTAATCTCTCTGTTTTGATTCTACGTTCTGTTTCACCTGTCAGTGCTCTGAGATTTGTCTTTTTCTATCTTTCTGGGTATATTTGTTTCTTTTTCTTTGTTTCTCAGATCCATTGACTTGATCCACAAGTTTTAGATCTTTTTTTAAGGTTTATGGGTGCCACGATCTTCCAAGTAAAAGCAATGAGATTCTTCTTCACCGTCTTCTTAACATGTCTTGCTTTCTTCCCCGATCCTCTACACGGCGGTGTAGCGTACACCGGGAGCATCGCCCCAGGGTTTGTAGGATCTCAGATGAACTACATCAACAACGACGGCATCTTCCTCGAATCAAACAACTCAGACTTCGGTTTCGGTTTCGTGAACACACCAGCTTCCGTCACTCTCTTCACTCTCAGCATCCTCCACAGAGCCAGCTCGAGACTCATCTGGTCCGCGAACAGAGCTTCCCCTGTTTCGAACTCCGACAAGCTCCAGTTCGAAGCCAACGGAAACGTGGTCCTGCGTAAAGAACAAGGAGGTCCTCCTGAGGTTTGGAGATTGGATAATTCAGGCAAAAACGTTTCAAGAATCGAGCTCCGGGACTCCGGTAACCTCGTTGTTGTTTCTAGCAACGGAGATTCGATCTGGGAGAGCTTTGATCATCCTACAGATACTCTGATTACGAATCAAGCCTTTAAACAAGGCATGAAGCTCACTAGCAACCCTTCTTTAACCAACATGACTTATGCTCTCGAGATCAAATCAGGAGATATGGTTTTATCTCTCAACAACTTGTTGACTCCTCAAGTGTATTGGTCCATGGGGAATGAAAGAGGGAAGATCATTGACAAAGACGGTGTAGTGATTTCATCGTCTCTACTAGGGAACTCGTGGAGGTTCTTTGATGAGAACCGGTCTTTGTTATGGCAGTTTGTGTATTCATATAACAAAGATGGTAACACCACTTGGATCGCGGTTTTGGGAAACAACGGTGTGATCACCTTTTCGAATCTTGGCACTGGTGCGTCTGGTGCTGATTCTTCCATTAAAATCCCTAACGATCAGTGCGCGACACCAGAGCCTTGCGGGCCTTACTATGTCTGCTCCGGTAGTAAAGTGTGTGGATGTGTGTCGGGTTTGTCAAAAGCTCGGTCTGATTGCAAATCCGGGATCGTGTCTCCTTGTAAGAAGACTGAAGAAGATAACGCAACTTCCCCTGTGCAACTTGTAAAGGCTGGAGACAGAGTTGACTACTTCGCTCTAGGGTTTGCTACTCCCTTCTCCAAGAAAACTAGTCTTGATAGGTGTAAAGAGCTTTGCAACAAGAACTGCTCGTGCCTCGGTCTTTTCTTTCAGAACAGTTCTGGTGACTGCTTCTTGTTTGATTGGATCGGAAGCTTTAGAAACTCTGGGAATGGAGGCTCTGGTTACGTCTCTTACATCAAGGTGGCTACTAATGGTGGAGATAACGGTGAAGATGATGGGAAACACTTTCCGTATATAGTAATTATTATCTTGGTGACGGTTTTTATTATAGTTGTGTTGATCTTTGCTGCGTTCCGGATTCATAAGAGAAAGAAAACGCATTTTGATGAGTTGGAACAGAGTTCAGAGGAGGATAACTTCTTGGAGAATCTATCAGGGATGCCTATCCGGTTTGCTTACAAAGATCTTCAGTTAGCGACTGATAACTTCTCAGTCAAGTTAGGTCAAGGAGGGTTTGGTTCGGTCTACGAAGGGACTTTACCTGATGGTTCTCGTTTAGCTGTTAAGAAGCTTGAAGGAATAGGTCAAGGCAAGAAAGAGTTCAGAGCCGAGGTAAGTATAATCGGAAGCATTCATCATCTGCATTTAGTGAGGCTCAGAGGGTTTTGCGTGGAAGGCACTCATAGGCTTCTAGCTTATGAGTTCTTAGCTAAAGGCTCGTTAGAGAGATGGATATTCAGGAAAAAGGATGGGGATGTTCTGTTGGATTGGGACACAAGGTTCAATATTGCTCTCGGAACAGCGAAAGGTTTAGCTTATCTACATGAAGATTGCGACGCAAGGATCATCCATTGCGATATCAAACCTGAGAACATCCTCTTAGACGATAACTTCAACGCCAAGGTATCTGATTTCGGACTAGCTAAGCTCATGACCCGCGAGCAAAGCCATGTCTTTACGACGATGCGTGGGACGAGAGGCTATCTAGCTCCTGAATGGATCACAAGCTACGCGATCTCAGAGAAGAGCGATGTGTACAGCTACGGGATGGTGCTGCTAGAGCTGATCGGAGGGAGAAACAACTATGATCCTTCGGAGTCGTCCGAGAAGTGTCATTTTCCTTCTTATGCTTTCAAGATGATGGAAGAAGGGAAGGTTTTGGAGATTGTTGATGGGGAGATGAAGAACGTTGATGTGAATGATGAGAGAGTTCGAAGGGCGGTGAGAACTGCGCTTTGGTGTATACAAGAAGATATGCAATTGAGACCGTCGATGAGTAAAGTTGTTCAAATGCTTGAAGGTGTTTTCCCGGTGGTTCAGCCTCCTTCTTCTTCCACTTTGGGCTCGAGGCTTTACTCGAGTTCGATCAGCGAGGAAGGCGGTGGTACGTCGTTTGGACCGTTGGATAGTAACAGTGAGAATTGTCTTTCTGCAGTGAGACTCTCTGGTCCGAGATAGCAGTCTTGTGTTGTAGGGCCCTATTGTGTGTTGTAACTTGTAGCCATATTTTTAGTATCTTATTATTTTATTTTATTTTACATCAAAAGGTTGAATTTTGAGTATCTTACTGTGATAGGTTTTTGGCTCATTGTATATTTTCAATTTTCATTGTGTTGTGTTTAAAATTAAAAGAATAGTAGTTTCTCCAGTTTTGTAGTGTTCCAAGTGTTTTTAGGGATAATTCCATTTTAACACACAAATTTAATCTTATTGTCCGTTTCCAACTTAGTACATCAACTAAATTTTGTATACATAACAATAAACCAATATTTAAAGTGTACATGCATAAAACATCAAATTAACAAATAGTTAACTTCCATAAAGTTTTATGTTTAGTTTTCATTT
Organism: Raphanus sativus; assembly: GCF_000801105.2. NCBI lineage: Eukaryota > Viridiplantae > Streptophyta > Magnoliopsida > Brassicales > Brassicaceae > Raphanus > Raphanus sativus. Next base: position 2,540,059 of record NC_079514.1, read on the forward strand.
TTAATTCAAAAATATTAATGTATTAAATTGGAAATGATTAAGTTGATAATTAAAATTAAATCACTGTATTAAAAAATTAAAATGAAAATTTTATTTTTATTACAAAGATAAACTGGACTACCTGTCCTTTTTAACTACTGTCATAGGACTAGTTGTCGCTTTGTATTCTTTTGAGTCCTCACGCTTTCCAAATGCGTGCCGTGTTCTTACTTCTCTCTCTCTCTCAGACAATCCTGCGATTCTATTGGTTACAACGTTTTAATTACAGTACGCTTGCGGGTATATAATAAAACTTCCCGGATACATTAAAAAAAAATCAGTCTGCCGCTCGTTGATTCTCGTCCCACCGTTAAAGATGACGACGACGACTACGTCTCTGTTTTCTCGGTGCCACTCTTCTCCTTCTTTAAACTTCAAATGCGAACTCGAATCTCCCGCTAAAACGCGGCTCTTCTCTCCTGCGAAACATGTTGTCAGGTCGTTAAAAGCATGTCGTATCCGTTGCTCCTCCCACGATCCTGGTAAGACACACAGTCTTTAGTTTCTCATGGTGTTATTACTGAATATACTGAGATATGTTCTGTTTCTGCATGATTTTGACTAGGTTATGTTCTGTTTCTGCATATGAATTGACTAGGTTCGCGTCACGTGTTCGTGTCCAGTAGAAGAAACATGGTTGTCATGTTGTCCACTGTACAGCTTCTGTCTCATTTGCTTCCTCCAAGTGGAAAGGCAGCTGAGTGAGTTTGATGCAAAAAAAAAAACTATTCTTCATGCTATAGTTTAAAAAAAATTCTTGTGCTAGTTTTTAGCCAAATCTGACAGTTGGGTTTCACTTCACAGCATGTATCCACTGATGAAAGATGAGATAAGGAGAGTGGTGACGAAGGGTAAAGCTGCTGGTGTGCTTCGTTTAGTGTTTCATGATGCTGGAACCTTTGAATTGGATGATAACACAGGTAGAGTAGTGTTGCCATGACTCTGTGATACACTACTAATCAATCTCATTCTCAAAATCTTACTTAATTTCTGTGTGTGATTGCAGGTGGCATCAACGGGTCTATTGTGTATGAGCTCGAGAGACCTGAAAACGCAGGTTTGAAGAGATCCTTAAAGGCACTAAACCTTCTCTATCTCTCTTTCTTTGTTAGTATGAGTAAATAAAGATGTAATTTCACTTTTGTTTTTTGCATTTGTTAGGTTCTAGAGAAAGCAAAGATTAAGGTCGATGAGATACAATCAGGTAGTTTCTGTTTGAAACATGTTCTTGTTATATGTGTTGTGGTGCTAACGTTCTGAACTGTGTGATGTTAGTGTCTTGGGCGGATATGATCGCTGTCGCTGGGTCTGAAGCAGTCTCAATGTGCGGCGGCCCAACAATTCCAGTAGTTTTGGGAAGACTTGATTCGACGTAAGCAGTGATAGTCTCAGTCTCTGGTCTTTGTTTCTATATGTTTAACAACAGGATGATCTTTTCATGGTTTTCAGGCAACCTGATCCAGAAGACAAGTTACCTCCAGAGTCCCTCAATGCCTCGGGTTTGAAAGAATGTTTCCAAAGAAAAGGATTCTCGTGAGTCCTTACACAAAGATAGCTGATAACTTATGGTTTTATAGTACCAAAGTTTTGTAACACTTAACATCACTTGGGGGGTCAATTGCATGCAGGACCCAAGAACTTGTTGCCTTGTCTGGTGCACATACGATTGGTAGCAAAGGCTTTGGAGATCCATTTACTTTTGACAATGCATACTACAAAATCCTTCTTGAAAAACCTTGGAGATCGACGACATGTAAGTTTCTTATACTCGTACAGTTTCATCATCTGCCATGTTCAGACTTGTAAAGACTGATATGATGAGTATATCTTTGAATAGTTTTCTTAATTATCATGACTTGGGTTGCAGCCAAAATGACGAGTATGGTGGGGCTTCCTTCGGATCACGCCCTCGTGGAGGATGATGAGTGCTTAAGGTTAGTCCATCTTACCTTGATCATTTCATTATCTAAATTGTCAAGTAGCGTTTGAAGCAGAGGATGAATGAGTTTGGAGTATCTATTCAACTGATATAAGATTCACGGTTTGGTGCATAGGTGGGTGAAGCAGTATGCGGAAGATCAAGACAAGTTCTTCAGAGACTTCACCAATGCTTATATCAAACTAGTTAACTCTGGGGCCAAATGGAAAACATTATGATGTCTAATTTTGATCTTATGTTAGTTCATACTTCATAAACATGTCCTAAATAATTTTGGTTGTTAATGCTTATTTAATTATTTTTTCCTTTTCTAAAAACATGATCAAGATTTCAACAAAGACACTAAATGTTTTGTTTAGAGCTTTTAAATGTTGATTCATGTAAATTTTGACTGTTTATGTTTCGTTCATGTAGTAATAGATAAGAAAGCATAGCTCACATACAAAATCATCGTAAGAATACCAAGTTTATTGGTTTCAAATCTTTTGACCAGATAAGTCTTTTCAATTTTGTTAATCACATAATAAGATAATTTTTTTTGAATGAACACACAATAAGATAAGATATCACTCAAAAGAGTTTTTTTTTTTTTTAAAAAGGGACTAGATGGAGATGATGGAATGAGAAAAGTTTTGAGAAACATCAAGAAAGGAAGGGTGTCACTGTTGTAGCTGTATCTTGCCCTAATCACGGGACCAACTTGTCTCTTAATAAAATGGGTTTTGTGTCTAATCACTTTGCTTCCTCTTTAATCACTCTTTCTCAGTGCTAATCAGGATAATCATACTCCTTTGTTAGTAGTTACTAAATATACACATTAAATTTTTATTTTACAAAGACCTTGAGACCGAACTAACTACATATTGGAGTATGAATGCATGATGATCTATGTTTTTAAATAAAAGCTTGCTAATTGGTTTCTGTTTGTTAATTACTCTATAGCTAATAAACTATAGTATCTCCTCGGTGGTCAACAAATGAGTACTGCTGCTTTCTTATGGTTTCTTAAAGAAAAGTTACATTTGGATTAATTATTTTGGCCTACCAGAAGCATTTGGGGGTGTTTATGTGGGTGCATGTATTTAGATAAGAACGCACTTGTGTTCTTCGATTTGCATAAAACTGGGACAATGATGTACTCTATCATTATTATTTTTGATGTACAATATTAACTTCTCAATACCTATATATATTCAAATTTTGAAATATTATTGATTGGTTTGAAAAAGAAGTAAGCAACTAGTTACATAATAGTATCATTATACTGGTCTGAAAAAAGCAATTTGTTACATATGATATAGATCACCATTGTCAATCTATATATCGAGATGATTTTTATGACCCATATCTTGAGTAGCATGCAAGGTATTACATTACTGTTACTTTTGAAACCATGTCTTTAATTTTAGAAACTATAATATATTTAGATGAAAATTATAGATTCCATGAGCTGGCTTTAGTATTTTTTGATGAAAGGTGTTGATAAACTAGATGACTAATGTTCCCATTTAAGAATCAAGTATGATATAATAGTGTGGGGGATGCCTTAATAAAGCGGCTACTCTATGTAAGATTTTATCATATATAAAAGTCTTATTATATGCATGAAAGAGTTAACAAAATAATTGAACATCTTGAGGAATGTTGTGTGTTTTTACCCTTTATTTTGCACTGATTTCATATGTTGTTATTTTAAATTATTCACAGTAGTCATTTACTCATTGCACATATGCATCCATTCAAATTCATTATTATTTTTAAATTTACATCATGAACCTCCAGAAAAATGTTTCAAGTTGTAGAGGAATCTAAGTTTCTGGTACACGTTTCCTTTTACTAATCCTCCAATGTCTTGATATATAATTTTTTCACCAAAAACTGGAATATATTCCTTGTAAAATTTGCAGTTTTTAAATGAATTTTTATATATCAATCAAAAACACGAGAACGAAAATTCAATTACAAACCGATTCGCACAAAATGACTCAATTTTAATAATTCTTAACTAGCTTCTAACAGTTTACATATGTCTAAGCTGAGAGCTACCAATATATATATATACTAGTGGTATGCCGGCGCTACGCGCCGGGTTCATATGTTATATCGTCAAATAAGTTGAAAATGTTTTGTTTGTTCAAATTTGTAATTCGTTGTATAGTTGCTTTATTAAATGTATATATTTTTATTTCCACATATGTAGTGTATTTGAATGAGGACAAAACATTTATAATATTTTCGAAAAAAATCCAAAATAAAGAATATGACAGAAGTGATAGTGGAAATAAGAACTCAATAAACTCTTATATTATTATTTTTATTTTTTTGAATATATATATTATTATTTTGATTCAAGCAAGCATCACAGATTATTTTCTCTGCATACCGGACAACTTGTTTTTGTACAAAACCACTGATCAATGCAATCAAAATGGTAAATATGGCAGCCATTAAGAGAGCAAAGATTATTTCCATCATTGTAATCTCCGAAACATACAATACATATATAGTTTTTCTTTTCCGTAGTTGGAGGCCTATTAGTACTCTCTAAGTCTTCCTTTTTTTTTTTGAACAAACTCTCTAAGTCTTCCAACATTGGTTTTAAAGATCATTTATTCATGCTGGGAATTATTTGTTTGTGTTGAATTAACTTTTTAAAACGTGGTACAGTTTAGTTTTTAGCAAGACTTTGTTTTATTTTCATACCCTGTTTATCTGTAAAAGACGTTTATATTAATTGTTGTTATGTTGCGTTTAGCTCTAGTAACTATGTTATTTTAATTTTAAATTGTGAAGCAGCCTATGGTCTAGCTAACCAAGGGACTTGTACAATTTGTTCTAAAGTTTGTATAGTGAGTGTTGATTTGTTTGTTAAAGTTTTTAGCGCTTCAGAATTGTATTGTTTTTAAATAACATATAAAAATACAAAGAAAATTGAGGAATTTTATTGTTTTTCAAGATTTTCAATATTCATTGTAGATACTAATATACTGTGAGTAAATTGATCGAAGGTTTAAATTGTTTACCAGTCTTTGGTTTAGCTAACCAAGACATCTCTATCGTAAGTTTTTATAGGGAGTGTAGTTTTATGATGCTCCACAGCATAACACAATGAGTTGGCATATAGGTCACTTGCCCCCAAGTCAAACACACTAACGCACACATTATTGGCTCTCTGCATATATGGTAGAGGTTCATAGCAAAATGATCCACATGAAACCAACTAATAGGCTAACAAAATAACTTAATACGGGGTTGCAAAGCTATGTTACCACATCAAACCAACTAATAGCATCATACGTTGAATGCTCTACGTGTCATCATTGTGGGTGCTTTCCATGGCCGTCACTTCCCCTAAGATATTTGTGCGTGAAGTCGAAACAGATTAAGTATTAGGTGGAAAATCTAAACGTGAGGATTGCAATTGTTAAGGAGAAGTTTGATTTGGAAAATTAACCAAGTAACTCGATGTTCGTGTTGACCATAGACATGATGTCTTCATATTTGCGAAACTTAAACTTGGGATGCTAGGTAGAGGCTCGGTCGATCCTCAACAAACCTCGTCTTCTCAGTGAACCGGATAGCCACGGGTGTTGCTTTGGCTGAGATCGAACACACTTAAGATTTAGAATATGCTTTAGAATATGCTTTAAAATGTTGAGCCTATGTACCGAAATTGAAGCTTAAATTAGGGTTGACTTCACTCATAAAAAGTTCTACTAAAACAGGTCAGTGAGAAAGGAGATTGAAAAATAAATAGAGCTGAAAGTTTGACGATTCGTGATGACTACCTTCTCCTCAACGGACACCATGTTCGCACCAATTAGGCTCCGTGTAGCAACAATCTCCTTACAGCAGCCATCCTTGGAAACAGACATCGGTATGTTGACTATCGCGATGTTTTTGAACGGTGGTCGGTGGAGTTATATTTCTTCTGATATAACGATTTTCAGAGTTTCTAGAGGAAAAGTAACGATTTCCAGAGATCAATCGATCGCTTTCTCTTCAACTCGTCTAAAGGCCCTATTTAGATATGAAGATTCCGCTTGGTAGGGAAGATGAAAAATCCGGACCTGATGAGACGTGGGAAACATTGATTGCCTAACATAACTTCGATGAGTAACTCCAGCGAGTAAAAGTGGGGGTAGAACTGAATTGACGGATGTTACGAAGGAAATGTACAAAATTTAGAAAGTCAAACTTTACATTTGTGTCGTTTTAGGTTCATGGGCCTAACCTAAAATACAGAATAACTTAAAAGCTTAAGAAAAGAACATGATCTGGCCCAATCAAGTCTCGTGAACGTTTCGAAAAATATGAAACAAAGATTTGGGAGCTGCCACGTGGCGGAAAACGCCCCCCTCTCCCTGCTGAGCTGGACATCTTAAGAAGCCATAGAAGTCTACTTTATATATTAAGATACTCTTTAATTGCATACATATTAAATTTTGGTTTATCTTTGAAGTATAAAAGAAGAAAAAAGCAAATCATCCAAAGTTGACAGTCACAGAAAAATCGTCGTAAATAGAAAGACTTTCATTAAAAGAAAAATATTTAAAGTTTCCACAAAACTTCCCATCAATCCCACGATCAAAATAGTAAACCGTCTATTAACCGTAATTATCGTGATGACGTGGCGATTAGATTTCGAACCGCCCCTGTAATAAAAATAACTAAAACGTTTTGTCTTTTATTCTCTCTTCACACAAAAATAAAAATCTCAACTTGTGTTGTGTGTGTGTGTGTGTAGACCGAGAATCCATCCTCAGAAACCCAAAAAAAAAGAAAAATAAAAACACTCGAGCACAAATCCAAATCTCATCCTTCTTCTTCTTCTTGCATTCCTTAGATTGTTTGCTTGCTTTCAATGGACGCTTGATTTGCTCTGGTAACTTCGTTTAGTGTGAGAGAGGTAAGATGCTGCTTCTCACTACCGTGAATAGTGAGCTCGAGATTTAGGTTTTTGTCTTGATTCAGATTCGCTTCTTCTTACAGATAATGTTTGCGTTTTTGTTTACTTAGATCGATTAAGCTACGGATCCATTTTACATAATGAGTGGTTTTAAAAGTCTGGGTATTGGAACAAAACGTGTTCTTTTTTGTAATGTAGCTTGAATCTTGGTCTAATTGACTTCATAGACCACTCTGTTTTTGTGTGAATATTGTTGTTTCTTTACTTATATCAGTTAGTGTTGTTTGTTTTGTAGTTTACTATGGATCCTGAAAGTACCATGGTGGCTGATGGGACTACTGACTCTGCTCTTGCGAATGGTGGTTTAACAGTGGAGAGTGTAGTCGTTGTTGAAGGAAATGGTGTTGCTTCTGGTGAAACTTTGGATAATAATTCAGGAAGTCAGAATGAGAGTTCGGCTTTGGATGCAGATGAACAGCCGAAAGAGGCAGCTGAGGTTTTGTTGTAGATCTTGGATTGGTTTTGATCTGCTCGCCCCTGTCAGATAGGTAACGGTTTTGTTCTTTTTTTTTTGTAGGGCACACAAGTTGAAAGTGTAGATGGGCCAAAGTATGTTAATGGACAAAAGGCTCAACGGAAGCTAAAGCAGGAGAAACTCTCTGGTGGTAAGAATGTTCCGTCGGTTCTTATCAAGAAGAAGAAAGAGATTAAAGGTGCAGATGCTAAAGTGGCATCATCTAATGGCTCTGTTGCTCCTGTTGCACAAACAACAAAGTCTCTGAAGAGCACATCTTTCAATGGTAGAGCGGCTAAGGTCACTGAGGTAATCATCCTTCTATGTTTCTTCGCTGTGGCTGATGATTATTTCTAATTTTTTTTTTTTTTCATATCAGCATGGAAAGCAAGACCGTGCACCAGCTGAAAGCGCCGCCGGGTATTGAGTCTGCTAAGTCTTATCATTTAATCTTTTTATTCACTAATCGGTTGTTGAAGCTAGTCTTTCTTTAATACAGGGACAAGGTGAAACCAAAGCCTCAAAAGAAACAAGTCCAGGAGACACCTGAAGATGATGCTCAGTCTTCTAAGTATTTTTTTTCTCGCATTTACAATCACTTCTTCTTCTTTCTTGTGGCAAGCTGGGGCCTTTATGCATTTGGCTCTCATTTTTTCTGCAATTTGATTATTAATTTATGGTTTCTTAGTAGTCCGAAAGCAGAAGATGGCAAACCTCGTAAAGTTGGTGCACTTCCAAATTACGGGTTCAGTTTCAAATGTGACCAACGGGCTGAAAAGAGAAGAGAGGTTTGCGTTTTCGATCCACAATGCTTTATCTATCCTTTTCTCCACAAACATGTTTTAATGGGTGTTCTGCTTTCATATGGTGCAGTTCTATGTTAAGCTTGAGGAGAAGACTCATGCGAAAGAGGAGGAAATCAATAACATGCAAGCCAAGTCCAAGGTTTGTCTTCTAAACCCACCCGCTTCTTTTGTAATAGTGTTGTCGACCTACTTTTGTTAAAGACAAAGAACTCTTTGGTAATATATCGTAGGAAACACAAGAAGCTGAGCTTAGGAAGCTAAGAAAGAGCTTGAACTTCAAAGCCACACCCATGCCTAGCTTTTCTCAGCCGCCTAAAACAGAGTTAAAGAAGGTACTTACTGCTCTCTCTCTTCTCAACCTTTTTGATGAAGTACTAATTCTCATTGTTATTGTAGATACCACCAACGAGACCCAAATCTCCAAAACTCGGGAGGAAGAAGACTGATTCTGAAGAAACTCAGACCCCTCGTGTCGCTAGGCTGAGCTTAGATGAGAAAGCCTCTAAAGATAGCTCAACTGCTAAGGGAACTGTGCCAGCGGTTGATCTCAAGAAGCAACCCTTGCGCAGGTCACTTCCAAGATTGCCATCTCAGAAAACAGCTCTCCCTGATGGGAAACTCGCTCCAGCAAAAGCTGCAACAGCCTCAGCTAAGGTGAAACCTGAAAGGAAGAAAGTTGAAAAAGATGCCCTGAACCAGTCTTCAAACCCCATAGAGGAGGAAGCACAAGGGAATGTATCGGCCAATGCAGATGCAGAAGAAACACATGAGGTTGCATCTCCAAGGATGGATGAAGAGAGAGCCGAGTCCATAGAGGTATCTGAAGTGGTTGCTGTTGAGCATTAAGACTCATTAGCTTGCATTAATTAAGGAGGACAAGAGGAAAAAGAAACCGTATGATATTTTTATTTTATATTATATCTTCGACCAAAACTTATGTGAGAAGAAATGGGTAAAAAGAGTGAAAAGAGTCATATGGGGTTTGGTTCTAAATGTTGCTGCTTTTTGATATTTCTATGTTTGATGGTAATGTTTTTAATCTTTCAAGTTGTGTTTTTTTTTTTTATGTCTAAGCTCTTTTCTTTTTGATGCTTTGATTCTTAAAAGGTGAATATTCAGGAGATTATGCGTGCGCTTTGTGTATTCTCTCTTCTATTCTTTTTTTGTCACAAATTGAGATTATAGAAAAACCCAAAGGCAAATACAAATACAGGGCCGAAGCCCAACATACTTTTACAAACCTAAAGTCCAAAACCAACTTGGGCAATAAACAAAAGGAAATAAGGCCCACGGCCCATTTCAAAACACCACCGACAGTCGACCTCTACGCCGACTCCTGTTCCAAAACTAGTCTGAGACGCCGCCGCCGGAAAAACTTCCGCCGAAGATGACGACACCATTGCAGAGCCCGCGTCTCACCACTCACACCAAGCGCGTCTACCTACGCCATTCACCACTTCACCACCATAGCTTCTTCTCCTCGGAGATAGCGTCGATCGATCTAAGGAGATCGAGATCTAATCCCACATCTTTGAAGTCCCGAAGCTACTCCACTAAAAAACCATCTAAGATCCGTCGGATAGCAACCTCGAACTCATCAAAAGCTCATCCAACCACTCCTCCATCTCACGAAAACCCTAGAAACCACCGTCTCCGACACACGGAAACTCCGAACCGACAGAAACCGACTCCCCCGAACCAAAAGAAACACCAAACGTCTTCAGCATCAAAGACCACATAAACGGCGAGATGGATCTAAGAGAGCCTCCATCCCCCGGGAACAAGAACCAGCGGCGGCGGAGCTTCCCAAGCCTCCCCTTCCCGGAAGCGATACTACCACGATAACAACTATCTATTTTTCTTGTTGACTAGAGCTGCGGTTAAACTGCACTTGACTGGAAGAACCGGACCGGCGGTGGCTAAGGAAGCCTCTCCGCCGGCCGGAGCAAAACTCTCTTTCTCTCTCTGAATCTGAGTCTTGTAATTTGATCGTCCTTCTCTCTTCTATTCTTCTTCCTTTTTTTTCTTAAAAGATATAAAAATGTCATTGTGGTAAAGAAAGCAAAGAAGTTATTGCATTTACATGTGAAGTTGTTGTTCTGAAGATAACTGGTCCAGCCACTATAATCAATTAATCATGTTTGGTTCTTTGTTTATTGCCCAGAACTGCAGTTTTTTTGTTTATCCATCACTAATTAATTATTCCTTTTATGTCCATTTATGTGTAGTCTTGTTTTGAGACGTGAATGCTGCTCGTTTAACAACGGAGAGTATGTAAAAACAGGGCTTGCAGAGCTTGAAAAATGGTGCCATGATGCAACTGAGGAGGTAGTAGATGTCCTCAAATCCTCTCTGCATTTTCCGAGAGTGTTGCTTATTAAAAGATGCTCTCGGTTTGTTGTAGTTTTCTGGTTCGGCTTGGGATGAACTAAAGCGGCTTGGGATGAACAAGGCCACATTTGACATGGTTCTTCGACGAAAGCGGCTTCAAGAACTCATAAAGTAGTGATCATAAAACGATGCATGATCTTAGAACACACACAATAGGGAAATATAGAAAGCAACAGAGTCTATGAACATGGTGTAAGATTGAACTCTGATTCCACATTTTGATCATTCAACATGCATAGGCATAGCCATCTTCTTCAAGAGAGGGCATTTCCGATATAGCTGGAAACGTTTGCAACCCAGTTAACCTGGGATGCTTCAAGTCTACACAGCTCGAATTCCCATTCACTGATGACTTTCCCGTGTAGGAAGGAGCCGAAGACTTTAAGGGCGAGTGGGATACGACCAGTGATTAGGACAGCACGAACGGAGAGACGGTAGTACTCTCTAGGGACGTGTTCTCGTTTGAAGGCATATTGTGAAAAGAGTTGAAGAGCTTCATCATATCTCAGAGTCTCAACTTCGTAGAGGTGTTTGATTCCACATCGGAGTAGATCATAATTGCCCTGGGTGACAAAGATCAGTCTACTCCCTGGACCAAATCGACTGGCAATCTTTCTGATATTTTCGAGTTGGCCAATGCCAGAGAAATCAACAATAAGCAAAACCTTCCGATGTCCAAGATTTGCATTCACAACTTCAAATAGGCTGCTATCTGGCGCTAGACTTGTCGCTAGAGCAGCAGCTCTTGTGATTTCCTCTAGCAAACACGTTGAATCAATGCCTCGAGCAGAATTTTGGGAGTTTTTTTCAAAGTAGTAGTAGTGATCTTGAAACTGTGGTGAGATCTTTTGGTAAACACATCTCGCAAGTGTGGTTTTGCCTACAAGTATTTGATCACCCCAAATGCCCATTTCTCCAAGTCCGTCGTCGTCTATGGAATCCATACTAAGCAGCAATGCTTCCACTTCTTTCATTTGCCGATCCATCCCAACAAGGCTATTGAAATCAATAGATGGAGGAGCCAATTGAGACTGATAATAAGTTATGCTCCTTGCAGGCGTAGTAGGTTTGAAACTGTTAAGCGTTTGTGCATTCATAATTCTCCAAGCTATTCTCCTGAGAGCATCTCTAACAAGCTCCATCCTGCTGGTGGCAACTCCAGTTGGGTCAGACTTCCCTTTAACCGCTGACATTTGAACGTGTGGTCTCAAAAGTTCAGAAACGTGGCTCATAAGTCTTGAAATAGTGGACGCGTCTGTGTCTTCATCCTCACTCGAGCCGCCATCCTCCCTATGACGACGCAGGAAAGAGGTCAAGAATTTATCTTGTAAAGTAAGGAGTAGCTTAGTCCTATATAAAGAATTCTCATGGAGAGAGAGAGAGAGATGTAACGTAACATCAAGAGAAACATATTGATTTAGTTTGAGAGAGTTTCTAAATCTAATATAAGAGTACTTAGAAGTATTTGGTGCATAAATAATCTAAAGTGTAGATTTAGAAGTTTTGGGTAAATTCAAGATACCATTGAGAGGAGTATACTTCTTGATAGATGTCAACTAAACTGGCCAGTGCGTTTCTCCATCTCTCCACCTTCTCCAAGTTGTTGCTGTTACCTCCATCGTTGTCCTCCCCAAGATTGCTTGCTTGCCCTAAAACATCTGAAGGATCAACCTCGTAAAAGACTGGTGCCACCACCAAGGATTGTTTCTTCCAACACTCAGTTATCTTCGCCAGTTCATCAAGGCACGAGACTGAAGCAGTGTAGTTCTTCGATATGACGACGATGGCAATTTCGGAGTTTTCAATTGCCTCGATCACTTGAGAGGAAGCTGGTTGATTCAATGGTATCTCTTCTTCTTGTTTGAAAGTCTTGAACTGCTCTTTAAACAGTGCAAGGAAAAGATGGCTAACGAAAGTTCTTCGTGTGTCGATTCCTCTGAAACTGACGAAAACATCGAACTTCATCACCTAAGATCCGAAGGTATCAGAGAGATCGGAAACAACTTAGCCAAAGGGTCCTTTCTTTGAATTATGTTTGCTTCTTTGTTCGTTTTTCTCTAATTATTATCATTTTAAAGACAGAGACAACTACAAAAGACAAAAAAAAAGACATTTTTAAATTTGTCTCTAGTAGCGTTGATATATATATGTATATTTTAATCAACACCTTTTTTTTAAGATGTGGTGGTTGAGTTTGAGTCTTTCTGAAGATTCATTTAATCCGACCAAGTTTGATTTACGTAAGACAGGAGGACGCCTCTTTTGCCGGGGAGTCTGCTCGCAAGTTCCTCGCTCTGGGGATATGGGAGATGCTGAACCGAAAACGATCTCGTATGAGACGGAATAAGACTACACAGAAGCAAAACCTGGTCAATCGATTGTGTTTACAATCATGTCCACTAAGTCCGAGCAGTCTATCTGTATATATATATCACGGATAATAACACGTAAAAAAGATATCGCCCAAATAAGTCATTCCATCTTCGCATGGAAAGTCAAAATGCTTTGCCGGCATTTTTGCAGTCCAAAGTGTTCCACCACCCCCAATTGATTCCTATAAATTCATCCGAGACCACTGACAACTATGTTTGACCCATGAGACATCAATTTGGCAGGTTGGGATTTGGGTGACTATGGATGAGGTTGAACCAATAGCTGGGAGAAGAGATGGTATATCATCTTCTTCTTCTCTTAGCTAATTGAAGAGTGTCAACAAGTGAGACATCTTTTCCATTAAAAACTTTATCATTTCTTATCTTCCAAATAAATCATAGGATCTATGAAAAGATTTCAATAAGTGGTGCTAAATATACCACATCTTTTTCCTCCAAAAAAGAAGTCTATGTTTTGATAAACAGAGGGATTCAGGATTCGGGAAGTAATCTAAATGGAACATATAGTCCGATAAAGTCCATATCTACAATGTTGGTGGACATTAAAAAAAGAGGTGATTTATGGTTTCTTTTGGATCACCGCAACTAAGATAAGTCCTATCGATGTTTAGATGTCTAAATGCTAATCTTTCTGGAATCACGATGCATCTCGTCAGCTGTTGCCACATAAAGTGTTGCATTTTCTTTGGGGTTCTAATCTTCTACATATGGCTTTGTGATACTCGATTGGATAATCTGGTCATGGCCACAACTAAGTTTATTTTTCTGTATCAGATCACATCCAGATTTAACCGAGAAGAAATAAAGTTGACTTTATCGATTACAAAACACTACAAAATACTATTAACTATATAGTTTTTAACCAGGCTGTTAGCTATGTCGCCAATACCTTTCGGTGATGTTGTCGGGATGGAAGATCACATGGAAGTTCTCAACCCTCTCTTGGGCATGGACTCCAAGGATGATGATGATCCTCGTATCATAGGAATCGTAGGAACAGGAGGCATTGGCAAAACCACCATAGCAAAGTATCTCTACGAAAAGCACAAACTTGGATTTTCACCTCATCGTCGTTATTTCATGGAAAACGTTTCGAAGCTCTGTAGAGAACATGGTCCTTTACATCTACAAACTCAACTTCTTTCCAACATCTTGCATGAAAAGAATGTGATGCTGGAAAGCATTGAACACGGAAGACAACAACTTGAGTGCAGGCTTAGAAACTTCAAAGTGTTTCTAGTCTTTGATGACGTTGATGATGTGAGACAGCTGGATGCCCTGGCAAAAGAGGTTAAATGGTTTGGACCAGGGAGTCGAGTTATCATAACCACGCGGTATAAGAGGCTGCTTAACTCCTGTCAAGTGTACGACGTCAAGTATTTGGATGATGATCAAGCAATCCAACTCTTCCAGCGGATTGCTTTTAAAGAAGGAAAACCTCCTTCTCCTGTCTTCTCAGATTTTTCAAGTCGTGCTTTGAAGCTTGCTCAAGGTCTTCCTTCAGCCCTCGAGGCTTTGGCCACTTCATTCCGAGGGAAGTCCGAAGTGGACTGGCCTGAGGCTCTAGATTCCTTTAGAAAGGCTCCTTACGATAATTTTTCAAGAATCGTAAATGTTAGCTATGAGAGCTTGGACCAAGTTAGTAAGACTGCTTTTCTTCATGTCGCATGCCTTTTCAATGGAGAACTTGTCTCGCGTGTTAAGACCCTTCTTCACCGTGGTGAATTTGGGATAAGGGCTCTGGCGGAAAAGTCTCTCATCGATATGTATCTGCTAATGGCCGTATAGCTATGCACTATTTGCTGGAGGAAAGGGGAAGACGTATAGTGTATCTCGATTCAGGCAACAACCTTGCTCTAGAACCAATCTTGTGGGACTGGTACGACATAAATCTACTTGCAGACAATGAAGTAAGCCCTCCACAAAGATGTCTTTTGCCTTTTGTTTTGTTTTGGTTGGGTTGGTTATGCCTTGATTCCTCTTTTTGATAAATGTACTATATTATATCAGGGTGCAACCAGAACTGAAGGAATCATGCTAGATGTTTCTAAATTGCCTTACAATATTCATATCGACTTGAAAGTTTTCAAGCAGACGGAGAATCTCAAATTTCTGAATATCTACAACTACAGGCCTTATGAAGAATTGAATTTGGATTCCATGAAAGAGAGCAATCCAAACAGAATTTTACTACCTAATAAACTTAGATTACTACAGTGGGATGCGTATCCTTTTACAACCTTGCCTTCCAGTATCATTACAGATTGTCTTGTAGAAATACTTCTGTGCCACAGCAACCTCACAACTCTTTGGAGTGGAAGCTCCCCGGTATGTTACCAAACAAAACTAATCTTGTACATGAGATTTTAAATGTTTTTCCAACATTGTTTTGCTGCAATAATATGTCAGAGACTTTCTCATCTGAAAAGGCTGAATCTTACGGGATCTATGGTTCTAAAAGAACTTCCAGATCTTCAGGAAGCAGTGTATCTAGAGGAGTTGATGCTGGAAGGTTGCATTTCCCTGACAAGGATTCCAGAGTCCATTTGCAGCCTACCTAGGCTACAGACACTTGATCTATCCAACTGCGATGGGCTAAAGAATCTAGTGATCATAATAGAAGAATCTGAAGCTACTTCCTTTGAAGGCAGAAGCTTGCACGTTAGATCGGTCCACGTGGATTTTCTTGATGCAGAACCGTTAGCAAAAGAGTCTGGAGACATTTCTCTTACAAATCTATCAATCAAGGGAAACTTAAAAATTGAGTTGAAGGTTATTGGAGGATATGCACAGCATCTTTTGTTTGTTTCTGAGCAACAAATCCCTCATGAACTGATGATGTTGGAGCAGCAAACAGCTATGCCTATGCTCATGTCACCTCCCTACAATTTTAAATTGCTTCACATCGTGCAGTATAACTACAGTGAGCAAAGGGATCATTTCAAGTGTTACAGCTTTTCATACTTCCCCTGGTTGATGGAGTTAAGCCTAATCAACATAAACATCGAAGAAATACCAGATGACATTCACCACATGCGAAACCTAGAGAAGTTGAACTTAAGTGGAAACTACTTCAGGGGTTTACCTCCATCAATGATTCACCTTACCAAGTTAAAACACCTGAGGCTTTGTAACTGCCGCAGACTTGAAGCTTTGCCGAAAATATATCAGCTGGAGACTCTCACACTTTCTGATTGTACCAACCTCCACACATTGGTTAGCCTTCCTCATGCAGAAAAAGACCAGGTCGGATACAGTTTGCTTGAGCTTCGGCTTGACAACTGCAGAAATGTTGAGTCATTGTCAGATCAGCTTGGTCTTTTTACAAAGTTGACATATTTAGATATCAGTCGACACGATTTTGAAACAGTTCCTACAAGCATC
>NC_079514.1:2556533-2576344 GCF_000801105.2 Raphanus sativus
ATANTAANTTAAATTAAAATTACATNAATNAAATTTANTNAATGTATAAAAGGTAAAAACAATTTTTTCTTACTTTATACACAAACACATATGATAAAANAGAAAATCATAAATGAAACTTATACATANGATAATAGATGTGACTAAAACAATGATCATCNAAATAATTCGTACACTGAATCTNTATCTCTTGAATAATCTAGNAATATTTGTTTTGGCTTGAAACATACAATAAAAATAACTCCACGAAATTCCTAGCCCTTTTGCTTAAACACAAAAAAATAACTAAATAAGTCTGTACCTCTCATTAGAAACCATAATCTACTAATGAGTTAAAGCCTCAAACACCACATACTCTTTACTATATTTGTATCATATGGCTATTTCGATAAATATTTTGAACTTGGTCTTGTAACCAGATTATGAACATTGTAAGACCATTATGAATCTTTAGTATAGTTGTATCATCTATGCCACGGTAGCAATGTTCAAAATTGTAGGTTCTACGATTTTTATACTCAATTTTGGGATTTTTATTTTATAAAATATTAGGGTTTTTCTCGGGTTACGCCCGGGATATTCGTATAAGTTTTAGCTAAATTGAAAAATTTACACTTGTATTTGAATATAATTATTTTTGTTTATTCCAATTGATTTTAAATTGTTAAATCGGTAAAAATTTGGTTTGTATTTATTCATTGCATTGTGTCCAAATTTTTCTTTTAATAATTCAACTCACAATTTGTTGTTTGTTATTACTGGAAATATATATAAAATGATAAGTAAGATGAGCAAAACTTAACTAAACCTTGTTATGATTTAAAACAAATTTTATCTTATTTATTGAGGTTTTGTAAAAACCAATAGTAAATTTCCAGTCGATTTAAAATTTGTTTTAAATTTAAAATTATTGAGTTGTAGTACCAATTAAGTTGAACAGTTTCACAATAGAAATAAATTTGAATAAGAAATTGATCCAAGAATAAAGATAATATTATTCTCCTAACCAGTTCATGAAAAAACATTATAAATAAAATATATAACAGAACAAACCATTTTTAAGAACAATTCCTTCAACAAACCATCACTGTAACTTTATATTTAAATAATATAAACCAATAGTGCCTCTCTAAATTAAGAATTCCAGCCTTGTGCCAAAGAGATTAGTCTTTACTTTTATGTTGGTTTCTGGCTGAATGAATATAATTTGAAGTAGTGGTTACAATGTTGGTGCTCTTGGTATAAGTCTTTAAATAGCTCTCCATGATGTGATTGAGTCTCCCTTTTATACGCTTTTCATCGCAACTGTTTCCAATCAAATGTGTTTCAATCATTGTAATTACTACTAATGCTTGTGTTTAACAACGTCTGTTGTTGTTAGCCCAGTTATTCATCGTAACATGTCACAAAAAGAACATACAAATTATGTAAAAAATGTAATCCGTTTGTTTTCTCGTTGGAACAAATTCACGGTAATTATTTTCAAATATATGGCGTAAGATTAAATATTTTCAACGGCGGACAGGTCTCACACATTGTCTTCCTAAGTTCTGTATGTATCTTAGCTAATTTATTAATCAAATAATTTTTAAAAGCTTCGTAACTTGGATATTGATATATACATCTTTATGTGTATATATGGTATTGAAAATCTCCAGAAACATTTTACTCTTTCTTTCTTCCTGTGTAAAGATCACTTTCTGATCCCCAAACGTTATCTTCTTCATCTCATGAGATTCTTCCAGACATTAGCAATAAACCAAGAGGGAGAGAGAACTAAAAGCTTAACAATCACGAATATCAGCAGATAATTATTGAAAACCTACCGCAAATAAAGATTAAAATAAGATGCAACGGTGGCCAGGCGTTCCGGAAAGGCAGCGAGAATTGCATCCTCCGGCCATGGATACAAACCACCGAAGCTCAAGGACACGCGTCGCTAAATTATTTAGACTCGCCCATCCCATGTCATTTTTAGCTCCGGTAATTAATTTGAGAAATACTTTAGAAGAAGAGTATCTTCAGATGTCTCGTAGACTTGTTTCTTTCGGGTCCTTGGTTTGTCCTTGTCCCTGTGTTAAAGAAAGAAACAAATCTCTAGTCTCAAGCTCAACAATTGATTAGTGAATAAAAGATGAATGGTTGTCCTAAAAAGGAGGATTATTGGTAACATTTAGCACCATTGTCTCTTGATGGAATTTATTGGCAACTGATCGGGATTTATCAGTGAACCCATGCAAAATCTAAGTCTTCAACAATCTAGAAATAAACTCTGATTAGGTAATAAAATGACTAAACAAAAACATTGCTATCGATCTTTTACAACTCCTGAACAAAGAAAGGAGTTTGTTTTTTAAATTATTACCTCAGAAGCTGGGAACTCGATGTACACAGATGACCCATGCTTAACGACAACTTCGGACACAGCTTCGTTGGAGAATTTGGTATCATCATCATCTCTTTAGAAAACCGTACTGAAATGGGATCTTCTCTGCAGGAGTGTACCTTCATCAAGCAACAATGCATTAATGTTATGGTAAAGATTGACTCTTAGAGCATAGTATTGGGTTCTTACTTAGAAGAGTCTCTGTGACATTAGCTGGAGGAGTCACAACAAACTTTCTCTTGGTTCGTCGTGTTAAGAATGGAGAGAGGAGAGTGCTGCCATCTTAAAACCCACTATATCTCCAAGGCACAGCATGGATACATCTCAAGCTTGTTTGGATTAGGTTCCTCTTTGTTCCTTAAGTTGTGTGTCTTCGTCCAACATCGTCCCCGGCTTCTCCTTCTGCATCATTTATTTTATTTAATCATTAGAAAGTACTTTCCATTTTCAATATGAAAGAGTAATAATATTTGTTTACCTATTTTATGCTAAAGTGAGCGTAGAAGAAGTTGAGGGATATCGTAGCTTCTCTAACTTGGCAGTAAACAACAGCTTTGGGAAGAGAGTTTCTCAGTGAGAGACAGAGCATGTTTATGTACGCACTTACGTTGAATCCTGAGATTATCAATTCATAGGCAAGTCACATTTGATATGTTTATGTGCTGCTATATGCCTATATCACATGCTTGAGTGGGAATTGTTCACCTCCTGATAGAAAGAACAACAACAGCATTTTAGGTTTGAAACAGAAAGTAAATATTAGGTAGCAGCTAGACATGAGTAAACAGCTTAAATCTCAAAATTTTAGCAAGAAGAACATAAGATAATACCTACGTGTGGAGAATCAGCGGTGCTCACGGGGAAGTTGAAGCTGCTCTAAACCTTCTGAAATGGTAACAGTAACTGATTGATATTCCATAAGAGAAATGCAATCAGAAACTCTTAAGATTCAATTCTGTAACCTTAAAACAATATGGAATCTAACAAACCCTAAAATAACATAAATTGGTAAGTATAATAGGGGGAAGATACAACGATTGAAAATGATCATATTAGGTAGTTCTTATACCTGCTCATGTATCAAGAACATCGCAAGACCAAGTCAAAGCCCATCAGAACTATTATTTGTGAGGTTCTACTGGGATTGGGAGACACAGAGGTGGTAGGTTCCATCAATCAGTGTGCAGAGGAGCAGGTGAATAACATCAACGGTTACTTATAGTGTGAGAAAGAAAGAGGAATTTGGAGAGTTTTGACCCGGTACGACTACTGAACTAATTACTGCATATCCCAGCTCTCATGAAGAGAGAAGTAAAGAACATAATTAATTGAATGATTAAGATTGGAGCTTGATGACTTCACAGTAACGGAGTTTAGAAATTGAAAACGGTGATGATGGAGTGGAAAAGTCGGAGAACTCTGTCTTGCTACGAACATCGCGTTGAGAAAGAGAAAGGGTTTAAATGGGCCACTTCGATTTTTAATCAGCCCAAGTAAGTGTGGGCCGACTTTAACTTCTAAAACAGTCTAACATGACATGGCAAAATAAAGCTTCACTATTGGTTGATTTAATTAAGTGATGTGGATAGCTTTAGAGTGGAGGATATTCTCCTTTTAGTATAGTATAGATGATCATGATAACAATAAAGAATTAAAGATAAGATACTAATGGCGTGGTCAAAGTAAATGGACAAGTGGGTGTGGCAGTATGGTAAATAGATTGAAATATGAAGGGTGAGTTAGGCTATATATGACGGGAAGACAAAAAGATGAGATAGATATTAGGTGTAGAGCGTGGTGGGACCCCGCAAACGCGCAAGACTGATAGCTTGGGTTTCGGTAAGGTTGTCTCGTCGTGGGTTCCTCTCTCGACCCTAGAAAGAAACCACTTTATTTTCACGCGCCTCGTTCGTATTATAAAGTTGAATATGGAGTATAAAATAAAAGTAATTTTGGTCGACCACTTCTTTCAGATGATGTTTGTCTTTTACCTATTCCCAACACAAATAATTATAGTTGGTTCTTAATTTAAATAGATATATAAATCCTTGCTCCACCTAGGAAATATCTGAATTTTAATACTAGATTATAGTCCACATATATTATTCTATGTCCATTTCATTCGAATAGATGGAGCAATCTGCGAACTATATAATGTCAAATAATAGGGTTTTAAATGATAAAACTAAATCAATATGTATGCAAAAAACAAACAAACAAACACGTCAGTACAGATGTTTAAATACATTGAATTTAAAGTGGTAGAATAGTTATAAAAAATTAACTAATTGCTAGGTTAGTTGAAGTTTATGTGATCTAATTGTTAATAGACTTATAGACACAAACAAATCAAAAAGGTAATTTTTCCATAGGAAATTACATTTTGTTGGTTGTTCTATTACGGTCTGGTTAACCAGACTACCTCAAGCTTGAGTAATAGAATAGCCGTTTGCCGTAAAAAAAAAAAAAGTAATCAGCGGTTGAGCGAATTAGAAAGTTATAGTTTTTTTTTGGATGCATGGTGTATGAGAATAATGTGAAGTTTACTCAAAGGGTGAAGATATGTTCTTGATAAATAAAAGTCGCCAAATGCGCCGTTTGATACGGTCATGCAAAGCTACTTTACATAATTTTTATAATTGATAGGTTGGATGAATCATAAACAACAGCACAATAACCTTTATCATAAAATAAGTTCACGATAAGCTGAGTTATGACATGGTTTATCTTGTTATAGTTTAGATAAACCATAACACTTACCATATATATATCAAAAACAAATACATAATCTTTCTACCAGACAACGTTTATGATAACTTGAGTTATGTCATGGTTTATCTTGTTATAGTTAAGATAAACACTTACCATATATATATTAAAACCAAGCACATAATCTTTGTACCAGACAACGTTTTAAGCCATAGTGACATACTATTGAATCGATTAGGAAAATATACCTTACCGTGATTAATCAGTTTCCTTGGTAAAAAGGAAATGAATAAAATAAATAATTATAAAGGGAAAACAGTTTTTAAGGAAAAAAGAATAAAAATGAAAAAGAAAAAGGCAAACAACTTAGCGCGTGGAACCACGGACGTTAAGCGAGAGTAGTTTAAAAAACTAACTCCAAGCTGTTTCGGACACGCTGGGGCAAATCGTGTATAAAAAACATCGTTCGTCCTCTTACAACATCCACCACACATGTATTCATCTCCTTCTTCTAAATTATCTTTCCTCTTCTCCCTTCTAATTTCCCCAAGAGACAATTAGCCCTTTCAAGTAACCATGGGCGTCGCTGTTCTAAATCCCCAGGACTGTCTGAAGCATCCTCTGTCTCACATGAAACATCCACGCAACCCTAGCGCATGCCCCAACAGGCAGAAAAAACCGGTCTCAAACCGCACGCGCCGGAGCCCGCCGCGAAAACAAACCTCACCACCTCCTCCTGTAACACCGCCGCTTCCTCCTCTCGCTGCGGCGAAGAAGAGCCCTAACAACAACAACGTTGGCCAGGTTAGAATCCTGAAGCGCGGCGAGGAGATCCCTAAGAAGACATCAGCAGATCTGGTCGTGGAAAAGCCAGATCTTGTCTCCACTCGTAGGATCGGACCCGATCCGGAAATGATTCCGAGTCAGATCCGTTTACCCGCCCGCAAATCGAAGACGGTGCCGTTTTACGCCGGTCCCGTGACCATGACATCTCCTCCTCCTAGCGACGTCCCTCTTCCGGCCTTTTTCGCCGCGAAGAAGAGCGTCTCTCTGTTCCAAGCCACCAACGCTACCAGCGAACTCATCAAGATTCTCCGCCTAGACATCGCGATCGCTTGACCGCTTATGTCTCATTTCAATCTGAGATCAATCGCGCCGATGTTTCCGCTGTTGTCCAAAAACTGTTCCATTTTCGGATCGAATCTTCAGTAATAAAATCATCTACAGTCGATGAGTCGTCGAGAAGATGAAGAAACGCATCTTCGTTATGAAACCGTTTCGAATCTTCCCTTATTTTTTCAAGGGGCAAGGTCGAAATATCTTTCTTAACAGGTCTTAGTTTCTCTTCGAGTCTAGTGTTTGTATAGAGTATTTGTTCATAGGCTTTTTCTTTTAAGTTGTGTCTTTGGGTATCATATCCTGTTTTAGGTGTCTGTTCACTTTTAGGTTGGTCTTTCTTCTTGTTTCTCATCTTTCCTATAGTCCTACGACAAAAGTATCAGAGATATGTATCTTACTAGCAATATGCAGATTACTGTTTCTGTATTACTTTGATCCTTCGATGTAAGATCAGTATTTCCATCTTTATATTAATTGAAATTACGTTTTATTCGGCTTTTATTCCATGGTGATTCAAAGTGTTCTATTCATCCCTGATATCAAACATTACGAAAACATTGAAATAGTGACATTCTTATGGATATGCTTAACAAATAACAACAACTCAAAATATAAAATGGTTTATGCTTAACTCAATTGGTTAACTGGTTACACGTTTGAGAATATGTTCTCTCTTATAACACGCAAAGAAACAGTGTTTATGTGTTCATATCTAATCACACGCAAAGAAACAGCGTTGAAGTCTTTTCTGATTAGTGATTAAAGATGTGCACACTTGATACTTGTGAGAATTTTTAATATTGTCATCGTTCTTTCATCTTTGATTTGTCTCTATCAGTCTGTACCAATTATAAATTTTGTAGGTTGTACATCATACATGCCACTTGGTTGGTTCAAGTTTTAAGATACCGGCTCTCATGGTTGGGCGGCCCACCTCGACCCTATCTAAAGCCCATGACTTTAGCGGTACAGCTTACTTTAAATTGGTGACATTTTTAAAAGAATCTGCATTCGATTTTCACAAAATATCATAAGGTAATCTAATACGATCAATGATAGAAACTATAGTTAATGTATGGGACCCTATACTTATCTGCAATTTAACAACTTGCCTTCTTGTCTTTTTTTAACTTCGAATCGAAGCATATCGACGGTGTTAACGGAGCTGGTTGGCACTAGGCAGTTGTCAATTGTTCATTGGTTGAACATTACGTGTTAAATAATAAATCTCCAATAAGCCAGCAGCCACATCAGTTTTTTTCGTTCCTTTGCATATAAAACAATTAAAAAAATGTTTAAATCCATAAAATAGCAAGGAGCATAATTGATGGTTCCCCAATAAGCAAAATATTGATTTCATGGATTTAAAACAGGTTAATAGAGAAGCAATTAAAAATGTATATTTTCGTTCCTTTGCATATGAAATAATTATTTCATATGTCAGATAAAAAAAGAAGCAAGATTAACCCAATTGCAAGACAGGTTAATAGAGAATCTTTACATATAGTAAATATACACTTTCCTACCCATGTTATTTAATTACTTTATTATCTGAAATTTAAATCCAAATCTGCATCTTGCATTATTTACTAAAATGTAAAGAAAAAAACAATTTATGTTTCGAAAAATACAATGAAAAGAAAAAAAAAATATAGTGAGCCTCGTATATAACACCATCAATCTATCTCTTTCTTCTCTCTCTCGATAGTTCAACTTCCCTCTCTCTCTCTCTCTCTCTCTCTCTCTCTCTCTCTCTCTCTCTCTCTCGCTGCTTATCTGATTCCCTTTGATTGGTGAAGCTTCGATGAAGAAGGTTCCATCAACGCCAGCTAAGAAGACGACGGTTAAGGATGAGTGGGTGGCGGCTGCGATGACGGACGACCAGATGGTCGCAGAGCTTCTTTTACGTCTGAAACACGCGGGGACGGAGACTCCGGAGACGAATCCGGCTCCTCTGCGGTGGGGAATCCGTCAAAGGAGGTCGCGGTCCTCGAGATTCGGCGGCGGAGGCGTTACGTTGAAGAAGGATGCGGATTCGGTTAGAGGTAGTCCGAAGACGCCGCTCTCCTGGAGCGGCGGATCTGGAGGTGGCGGCGTGGGCGGCGACTCTGCGTCTCCCTCCGCGGTAACTGCCGATGGATTCGAGGACACCAGTCGCCAAGCTAGCTGCTCCACGTCTACAGGTTACGGATCTAAGGTACTTTCTCTTTTTCTCTCAAAAACCTATCGTCTCGATTTAGTCTTCTCTTCTTCTCGACTGCGAATCCTTCAACCTCTCTATCATCACGTCCGTCGCCGGTTCGTAGCTGAGATGATCGTTCTCTTCATCTTTCTATCATCACTCGATTCGTAATTCTATGCTGACGTCATCTCTCTCAAGCCTCAAACCTTGAAAAAGCCCGACGTAATATTCTCACGCATCTCTTTGGTTTCCACCGATCTCTTTTTTTACAAAATTTTCACCAGCCCATGTTACTACGGAGTCTACCGGAAAATTAACACCTTTCCCTCGGCGTTTACGGCGGAGCCACGACCATAGTTTCTTTAGCTGTAGGTTTTAAACTAATTCTTTCATTCATTAAAGTCAAAAGCATTTTAAAGTTTATTTTCCTTTTTTTTTTCTCTTTCTTGTCAATATTCTATCTCAAAGCTTTAATAAGATCTGGTGCGTAGACGGTTAATCTTCTCGATTAACTTCACTCTCCGGTGTGAACCAGGGATCCAAGCAGATTTCCTCGTGTGGAGCCGGTTCAGGGACCGGTTAAGTTTTAGATTTGTGTCAAGGAATAATATTAAAGCTCCTCCTTTAGAATTATGGGGGTAGTACAGCTAGTTGGTCAAACGTGCGCGTTCGCTTTACGTTTTGAGGTCCAAGACGATGTCGTTTTGAGTTAAAGGTGAGAGAGGCGAGATAAATCTTGTCGGAGAGATTGGGATCACGTGTTATCTTAAAAGAGTGATGACGCGGGATTTTCATGATGTGGCAGCACATCCATTCTACTATAATTTTCTTTTCCATTTGTGTTTGTGTTTCTAAAAAGGACATATTTTACTGTCTGAGATTCCTGACTTTTTTTCGGTTTGAAATTTCTATTGTGGGAAAAGAAACTTTTACTAGTATGTTAAATAAGATCTTGGCTTTGATTATAAAAAGTAAAAAGATCTATAACAGTTGTCCTTTACTAGTCAGCATATAATTGTCTTCATTGATAGTATGATATCTTCAAATTGGTAGATTTGGGATCTTACATCAAATACATTTTACATGTTTCGTTGGGGCTAATCAAAGGCGTTTATTTTGTTGTTGCAGGCTTTCCCCACAAACGAGTTTACCAGTTCTTTTTCCAAGAGATTGAAGAAAAACAAGGTATATATAACTCTACTTCGCCTATATACTTGAATTTTTAAGTACCTTTTAGATCGGAGCTGAGTTTAATAAAAGAAATATTTTAACAGTCATCTTCTGAGCTTAAACACGAAGAGAACTTGAAGTTGAAGGAAAGACTCCACCTTGAAAAGGTACTTTCTCTTTTTATGAGCTTTGTTTTATTAGGGTTATGATTTCATTCCTATTTCTTACATATCCGGTATCTTCTATAGGAGATTGCAAGTCTCCGATCAACGTTCGACCAACAAAACGTAAGGAACCAAAGGTTGAAGAGGATTAAGGTGAATGTTTTGAGCAATTTGATATTTACTAACCATTTTTTATAGTATTTTGATCTTTCATATTCTCTCTCTCTCTTGTGCTGGTCTTAACTGAATTCTGTCTTCTTGTTTCAGCTTGACTTGAATTCAGGCCGTGTCAAGAACGAGACTCCTGTTGATCTGATTCGTAAATCACAAGGCGAATCAAAACCTTGCAGAATAGAGGGCAAGACCGCTACCTCCGAGAGCTTCTTCTCCCTCCCTGACCTCAACATAACACCATCCGAGGACGAGTTATTGTATGGAACTACTAGCTAAAGTAACAAGATTTTTATAGATCTCTATCTGATTTACAATCTAGAAAGGGAGCCAGAGACTTTAACAGAGAAAAGTGAATGTATATTGTCTATTCCCATCATTCTTGTTTTCTACTTTCTTGCTTTTATGGGGGTAAAACACTCATTACTTCTTGTTTTTCTCAGAAGAAAGTGAATGTTACGTTGTCGTTCTTTGGTCCTCTCTCTCTTTTTAATCTTTGGTTCTCTCTCTTTTGAACCTACCCCTTGGAGGAAAAAGTAGGACAACTAGTAATAGACTTTTGGGACTTCAAACTTGTCTTTTATTCAAATTTAAAAGTTAACCCCCTTGTTTTCTGCTCAACTAACCCAAGACAAGAGAGATCTCTATCCATCTCGTGGGCCATGATTATTCTACTTATTTTGTTTTCCCATTTCTTTTTTATTTTTATTTTGTGAGGTGTAGTGTTATTGGTGGTTCGTCGGCGTGTCGATGAATATAAGAGAAAGAGAAAAACAAATGACATCTTGTGATTAGGCCACTTAATTTTGTCTCAGTCTTTTGGTATAGATCCAAATTATTTATTACTGTTGATAAATTCACAAAAGTTAGATGGTACTTATTGTTTCTTTTGTAACTGAACTTATTTGTTTATACATGTCAAAACATGTAATTTGAGGGAAAATGGAATTTTAAGTGAAAACTGTATTTCATATACCATAATTAAAAGGAAAAAATATACTTTAATATATTACACATATGCTAAAATAGAGGTGGGCACTTTACCAGATATCCGAAGTGGCACCCGAACCCAATCTGAAAAACTCGAACCGAAATCTGAACCGAAGTAGCAAAATACTCGAACGGATATTAAATTAGGAGAGATTAGATATCCAAACCCGAATGGATATCCGAAGATAACCGAACATATATATACTTACTAGGTGTTTTCCTGCACCATGTGCAGTAAAAGAATTTTAAAATATTTTTTAAAAGATAAATATAAATTATATTTAGTTTTTATTAATATTATAAATTTTCTTTTTTCTTATCAATATTTTAATATAAATTTGATTTAACTGAACATTAAAATTAAGATAAAACCAATTTTGTTTATTTTGAATTATATTTAAGAATGTGTATGTATATATTTAAAATTATAATCTTAGGTAGATTTTTCTATCTATTTATTTTAATTAAATATATTAAATAAATATGTAAAATTTCAGAATTGTCAAAAATTAAAATTAAACAATATTTATAAAATCTGTAAATATATATAAGAAACTAATGATTTTACGATTTAATTTGATTTTATGATTTAATTTTATAATTTTCTAAAAATATGTATATATTTTTGAAATATTTTTAATTTAAATGATATTTCAAAATTTGAAATGCCATAATTGAATATATTTATTTTAATGATGATTTATGCGTTATTGCCATATTTTTAAAAAGTCCAAAAATATAAATCGATAATAAATATAATATATGAGTTATTACCATATTTTAAATTTTT
The DNA here is from genome assembly GCF_000801105.2 of Raphanus sativus. NCBI lineage: Eukaryota > Viridiplantae > Streptophyta > Magnoliopsida > Brassicales > Brassicaceae > Raphanus > Raphanus sativus. The sequence continues at coordinate 2,568,215 of NC_079514.1, forward strand.
ATCAAAAATATAAATTAATATTAAATATAATTGTCCATGTCATATTAATCTATAAGACATGTCATCAATTTTAGTAGCTATGTCACAATTATTAATCTAGGTGTTTTCATGCACCATGTGTAGTGATGAATTTTTTAAAAGTTAAATTCATATTTTAAAATGTAATTTATTAATATTATATATTTTATTATTTTGACTAATAATTAATATAAATATCATTAATTAAGCATAAAATTAAGAGGAAATATTTTTTTATTTTAAATTATATTTAAGAATATATATGTATATATATAAAATTAAAATCTTAGATAAAAAAAATTATTTATTTCATTTGGTTAAATTATTAAATCAACTTGTACAAAATTACTAAAAATCATATAAAATTGTATAGTTATCAAAATTTAAAACTAAATAATATTTATATAATTTGTAGATATCTAAAAGAAACTAATGATATTACGATTTTTTTTAAATTCAGAAAATTTAGAAAATTTTAGATAATAAAAATTTATTATTATAAAAGTAAAATTATATAATATTTCGAAATTCAAAATATCATATTTGAATATATTTTATTTTAGTGATGATTTATGAGTTATTACCATATTCTACAAAGTTTACCAAAATATAAATCAATATTAAATGTAATATATGAGTTATTGTCATATTCTAAAAAGATTTCCAAAAATATATATTAGCATTAAATGTAATTGTTCATGTCATATTTACTCATATGACATGTCATCAATCTTAATAGCCACGTCACAATTTTTTTTGTGAAAACGATTGTAGAGAAGACATGTGACAAATCACTTCTCAAATATAGACTAGGGGATTCTTATTTTTCTAGTTTACATCTCTCATTTTATTTAAAATATTTATATTGATGTTACACATATTTTAAGATCATATAGTATATATATAATTATGAAGAAAATAATTTGATATTCATTTATAATGCATGTCAAACTTTTTGTTTTATGTATTAACAAAAGTTTTATCCAAAGTTTAAAAACAATAGCCAAATTAATATTTTTATTTTTGAAATGTTATCTCCAAATCTATTAATCATTCAATCTATAAAAAATAGAAAAATCAGTTAAGTGAAATCTATATTTTTAAACACAAGAAACTTAAAAATGAAATTTTTTTGTTTTTTTTTCTAAATCTAAATATCCGAACCCGATCCGAAATAACCGAACCCAAATTAAAAAATATTCGAACCCGACCCGAAGTACAGAAATATCCGAACGGGTTCCGTATCTCTATACCGAAATACCCGAAAATTCGAAATACCCAATCCGAATCCGAATGAGTACCGGAATGCCTATCCCTAGAACTAACTGAGAAAGTAAAGTATATTATTTTCAAATTATTTGCAGTTGACATTAAACAAAAGAAAAAAAGAACACGGTTTCAGACATTCATGGTTAATTAAGACACGGTTGGTCTGGACGAAAATGAAAAAAGACACGGTTGGTCTGGACGAAATAACTAGGGGGAAAGAGAAAAAAAGAGTCATTTTTCTCCGATCCCCAAAAACGCAGGAAAACAATGTCGTTTAACAGCTCCCACCACTTTCCTCCGCAGGAAGAAGACCTTCCTCTCCGACACTTCTCCGATCAATCACACCAACCACCGTCGCTTCTCACCGCCACTTTCCTCAACATCCCTCCCACCGCAGCCACTTCAAACTCCGAATTCACCCATCCGCATCGCAACGGAGACAGTCCCGCCGCCGCCGCTGCTGCTACGAACCGACGGTGGCTCTCATTCCACCACACGGAGATCCAAAACACCGGAGAAGACAATCCTCCTGAAGTCAACGACGCCGACGGTGAAACGATACACGGAGGTGAAGACTGGAGGAGGGCTAGCGACAAAGCTGCGATTTTGAAACATCCAATGTACGAGCAGCTCTTGGCAGCCCACGTGGCTTGCCTTAGGGTTGCGACTCCCGTTGACCAGATTCCGAGGATCGATGCTCAGCTCAGTCAATTACACACTGTAGCTGCAAAGTACTCGTCTCTTGGTGTGGGTATGGACAACAAGGAGCTTGATCATTTCATGGTTAGTTGGATAAAGGAGCTTCCTTTTTTTTGTCTGCTTCTTACTAAAAAGGGACTTTATAAGACACAGAAACATACTCTGTTTTTGTATGTCTTATGGTTGAGAATCTCACCTTGTTTTATGATGATGATGCAGTCACATTATGCTGTGCTGTTATGTTCTTTTAAAGAACAACTCCAACACCATGTCTGTGTCCATGCATTAGAAGCCATTACAGGATGTTGGGAGATTGAGCAATCACTACAATCCATAACTGGTATGTGTGTCCTTTGTTGTCTTCTCGCTTTAGGAATGTATTGTGATTTTGTATTGTGTGTGTGTGGTTGTAGGAGTTTCGCCAAGCGAAAGTAATGGCAAGACAATGTCTGATGATGAAGATGATGATAATCAAGTAGAGAGCGAGGCGAACATGTTCGATGGAAGTTTGGACGGTTCAGATTGCATGATTGGATTCGGTCCTCTTGTCCCAACCGAGCGCGAGAGATCCTTGCTGGAACGTGTGAAGAAAGAACTTAAGCATGAGCTTAAACAGGTAATTGCTTAACATCAAACCCATTGTGTTGTTTATTTACATGTGTGCTCGTTTTACAGGGTTTCAAAGAGAAGATTGTGGACATAAGAGAAGAGATAATGAGGAAGAGAAGGGCTGGGAAGTTGCCTGGAGATACAACCTATGTACTCAAGGAGTGGTGGCGAACTCACGCCAAATGGCCGTACCCAACTGTAAAAGCCTCTCATGCAAGACATTTCTGAAAGGCCGTTTTCTGATTTTTTTTTTTTTTTTGAATGTTGTAGGAGGAAGATAAGGCAAGGCTTGTTGAAGAAACAGGTTTACAGTTGAAGCAGATTAACAATTGGTTTATCAACCAGAGGAAAAGAAACTGGAACAGCAACTCTTCCACATCATCTACTCTCTCCAAGAACAAACGTAAACGGTAATAACAAGAGATATAGATACATCGTTTCTTTTATTGCGTAATATAATCAACATGTTTCTCTAATCTGCCAAGCTCAGGACTGGGAAGTTGTAGGTGACATTCTGATTGACTCTCAGAGGATGATGCTTTCTTCTCCGGTTATATGATCCATACATATTTACAATATGTATAGGTGTTACCGTGTTTGCCTAAAATTGGATTGTAGAGCTTATTCATGTTTGTATCAGCTTAAAAATCTATGTTTATATGTGTAAATTGCTATGGTTCAATTAGTGTTATCAAAAAATATTCATCACAATTAAATTTATCCTAAGCAAAAACATAGTTTTGTATAAATGCAAGCAGCCAGTACCGGTCCTGACCTATAAAGGATCAGAAATTTTTGTATAAGTGAAAGCAGGAAGCAGCTTTAGGCGACTTTGAAGTTTTGTATAGTGACCTCTTGCTATTGTTCTACCTGTTCTATCTCTCTGGTTACATTGGACTTGACCACTGATAGTAATCTGAGAAATAACCTTTTCATTCTTTTTTTTCTTAATAAATAAAACAATCTGAAGTCAGAGTACAACAAACATTCACACAACACACACACACATTTAACAGACACGAATCCAAAATCAACAAGTAATAAAAAATGATTACAAAACAAACAAACAAGAACATATAACCAATATGTCGTATCAAATCTGAAGAGAAGAGAGTTATCACCATCTATAACCTTCTTCCCTGGACTGAATCCTAATCAGTCTCAGCCTACCACATGAATATCGCAGAGGCCAAGAGTAATATCCACCAAAAAAATTATATGCTGATTTTGAAAGATGAGACTAAACCAAACCAAAATGGGAGGAGAGAAAAATGAACACCACTCCCAAACAAACAAAGTGCCTGCAATACATTGTTGAACAAACCAAAAGATTAACTTTCCATAAAACAAGAGACAGAAGTAACCAGTCTAATCATAAAGATCAAAAGCAATAAACCTAAGGACTATTCCCTAATTCATACTCCACAAGGACCACAACATTATCAATAGCATTCAACTCATGAGAAACTAACAGCTTAAGATTTACTAGACAGACTGCAATATTTCAAGATTATGTGAAGCAGATATATGAGTTACTACTTACTTACTTACCTACTGATACATAATACTGAGACGAATGTTTCATCAAGCAGACCCAGAAAATACATTCTCTAAGATATCATGCAGTTTTGGAGCTCGTCTCCTGAACATCGGTTCTAGCCTGAAAGATGGGACACCGTTCTGCCATCTTTTGGCATCATACATCTCATTCCATGCCTGTACTATCTCATCAATCTTGAACCCCATACCTGCATTTATCACAACTTTTGTTATTATCACACCCCATCACAACATAACAGCAAACCACTGGTATACATACCTTCAAGTGCACTCTCGCCTGAACAATGATTCTTTACCATCACAGCTATATCAGTAGCAGAAGCTCCAGCTAGTTCAAATTTCTCAACCGCAACCTCTAAACATTCGTCCCAAGTTGGTAGCCCGAGCTTATACTCCACTACAGACCGCTCATAAAGCAAAGAACCCCACAAGAGATTAATCTGAGAACTCATATTAGCCGTCTGCTCCAAAGTATCTTCATCTGAAGCTTCACTAAACAACTCCATCTTATGCAGCAGTGTCTTCTCTTTGTCGTACTTAGAGATTCCGTTTAGACGACGCTCTTCCATCTCTTCCCAAATCTGCATACCCTTCTCCATGCTATCCTCAGCTTTGTTATAGAGCATAAGAACCTCCTGAGACACCTCGCTCTCTATGTCTACTTTACTTCTGAGTGAATGGTACCACAAAAGCTTCGCATGTTCGAACTGTTCTTGACCAAGCGCAATGATAGCTTCGTAGAAATCAGGCTTAATCCTAACAGCTTCTTCATACTTCTCTGCAGCTTTGTTGTATTCATTCAGTGTCCACACAAACGCAGCTTCTATTACAGCTTCTACTGAGGCATCTTCGGGGAAAGAGACTTGCTTCCTCGCCTTTGACATGTGAACGTTACCCCAGTTAAACATAGCTAGCGCACCCATTTCTTGGAACTTATCAGCTGCGATTTCAAAGAGTTTCTCCGCATCTTCACCGGTTACTGCGTCCTCCATTGCTTCTGTGTAGAGCTTCATCCCAAGGTCATGGAGGTCCAAGTAAGAATCAGAATCAAACCCGACATGGTTCTTGAACAGCTGCGCGAACTGGAAGATCCAGTCCTCTGCTTTGTCGGATTCAACGATTTCACTGCTCAATCTCTTGCCATCATAGGTTGGTTCTTGATCAGGGTTAACTTCAGCTATATATAATCTAAGGGAACCAAGTTTATCATGATCAGAAGCAGCTAGCCTCAGCTCATCCGTCGAGGTAATGGTAACCAGATCACCCTCTGGATCCTTGTACTTAATCAAGAACCCTCTTAGAGAAGGGAAACGATCCTTGATCACATCTCTTACGAGTCTGACACTAGAATCTAGCGGTAACTGTGCCCATCTTATATCATCTCCATGTACCAACTTAACGGTTCTAGTAACTGTTGCCTCTTCCACAATCTCTGAGGCAATGACCTCTTTGTCCATGACAACATCTTCCATCTTCCTCTCTTCTCCTGTCTTGTTACCACTTCTCTTCCTCTGTTTCTTGAAAGTAGGTTTCTTTGCATCAATCTCAGACTTGGCATCGCTCTTCTCCTCTGCTTCTTCTCTCTTGACAACCTTTGGACTCTCATCCTCAACTTCTCCACTACTACTCTTCTTCTTCTGCTTACTCTTCTTCACAACCTTCTTCAAACTCGCTGCGCCAAGAGGCTGCACATTCACAAACCTCTTCTCCATCTCATCAACATCGATCCCTCTCTCCACCAACGCCTTCTTCACCCTAACAAACACTTCATTCGCAGAGACATTCTCCGGCTCCATGTTCAGCACAATCCTAGCATCCCTAAACGCGTAATCCAACTTGTTCAAAGCCTCGTAACACCTAGACCTTCTCACCAGAGCCTTGCTGTACCTAGGAGAAGCCTCGAGAGCCAAGTTACACTCCCTTATCGCGTTAGGGTACTCGCCTAGTCCCATTCGCATGTAGCAAGAAGCCATGCTCGTTCTCAGATAAGCTACGTCGATGTGGTGGTGTTTAGGCAAAAGCTTAACGGCTTTGTCGTAAGTTAACATCGCTCCTTCGTTGTCGCGTTTCTGGAATAGTTTGTTACCTTCTTCTTTGAGCTCGAGTGCTCGGGTGATGAATATCTCCATGTCTTCGTCGACGTCTCTTGAAGTTGAGCGGTGGTTGGTTTTACCTGACTTACCTCCGCCGCCGGAAGCGTCTTTTGGCGTCTCCGGAGTTTTCTTCTTCGCCGCCGGCTTTCCCATTTGAATGTGAACTACTTTCCCGAAATAGAAAATGTTCGATAGACGTTTCTGAGTTTGAAGTTTGATGATGAAGCTAAGGAATGAAACAGAGAATAAGAAGAAGAAAGAAAAGCGTTTTTGCTGAAACTTCAAAGGGAACTCGACACGACTCCTCTATAGGTGGAGTGTACCCTACTCCACGAATAAAATAAAAAAAAAAATAAAAAAATACACATTTGTTTGTTTGTTGTAATAAGCAAACGATATTGTATTCCGACCAATAGTTGTTAAAAAAAAAAAAAAAATTGTATTCCGACCAAAAGCGAAAGAGTGCGTTCTTAAAATTTAATTTAAGAAAAAAAAACACGACAGAATAGTTTTTATAGGCCCAAAAAGTAAGTTACTGCAGGCCCAATAAGTATTTTAGCCCGTTACTAAAAGATGCTCACATCAATTTTATTGGTAAAAAGAAAACTCATATGGCTTGAGACACAAGAAACCTAATAGCCTTGTTCATAGAATCATATACATGTTTCTTGTTCATAAATTAATAGTTGAAACTTTTAGCCGACCCTTGAGCTTATGGGTTTAAAGAAGTAAGGCTCGCCGGCGTAAGTGAACTGAACGGTGCCGCCAGCCGGTATAGCGTTTCCGTTAATCAGGAGACATGTGTTTTTTTTTGGGACCAGTAGCGATGGGTCGACAGGCTTCACGGGAGCAAAACCTCCGCAAGAGAGAATCACGATCGACTGAGGTTGGCTGCACGTGTTGATCACCGATATTTTCCACTCCGGTTCTCCGGAGATTACTCTCCCCGTCCTCGCCCCTCCGATCTGGATGTTAGCGAAAGAGCAGCCGCACAGTCCTGGATTAAGCATGATGATGTTTGGAGTTTAAGATTACATATAATGAACTAAAGGCATGAACCTTTTGGTATACATGCAAAAAGCCTATAGAGATTCGATTACATTACCTTGAGTGACCATAGACAGAAGGAGAAAAATAACAAGATACTTAAGAGCAAACGTCATTGTTATTGTGATTGTGTGTTTTATGAATTGGAGAATGAGAAAAGAGTCAGATTTATATAGTCATTGAATATGCTCAAGTCTCTTCTAGTCTTAATTAATATCGATACATTCTTGATTTCACAATTAAGAATAGGGAAGTATATATAATTTCTAAATAAACGCAATCTAGTAAAATGTAAATCTATGGACTTTTTTGGAAACGTATTTTGTCAATTAATTGTCTGAATTTGGCTGTACAATGAATCTAAGAAGTCAATTCTGTATATGGGATTTTACAGTATTAAATGAAAGGTATTTTATCTCTTTGACTATTCTTTAAAACATTACTACGTCGGTATGACTACCCTTCTTGCAGAACAGGATCATTACATTGGTGTTTGTATTTGTATAATCAGTATAAAGAATAGTCAAAGAGATAAAATCACCTCCAATGGTGAGAAACATAAAGATTTCTAAAACAAAAAATATATATTAGTATTACAATTATTCATTTATGTTTTATTTTCTTTAAACTAGTTAGTTATCTATTTGAATGACATGTGTCTTTTTAGTATTCAATAGTTTTTTAAAAATTCATAGCTAAAAACTGTTGTTCATTCTCTCTCTTAGTTTCATTTTTTTAAAAAATATTAAGAATTTCTCTTGGTACTACCATTAGAGATGTTCTCACTTAACCGTCTATTTACACTTGTAATTAAAACAGCCGAATAAGATCCAAA